>NC_066396.1:30690521-30818021 GCF_013377495.2 Cygnus atratus | reverse complement strand
GTAGTGGAGGTTGGGTAGAATTAAATGATTTTGTGGCAAATATTTTAAATATATTAGGAGATGAGCCATGACATATACAGATTCAACAGAAACTGGGAGTGTCACAAACAGCCATTTCTCAAACAAAGAGTAGCAGGCCTTTTACGTATGCAGATAGGAAAAATAGGTGGTAACAAATCTCTTGACTCTAGTCAGATTATTAGTCACTATCTTTCTTAGTATTTTCTCAAACAATTCAGGAAGGTTTTGTCTGTTTAAAATACTGTTGTATGTTTTACAACATGTTTGGAAAATCGTAACAATGTCGAAATGAAAAGACACACTGGATGAGTTAGGGGCAATATGTTCTGGATCTGGACCTATTCGATATTCTATAAATGGCTTGTGTGGTATAATAGTAACAATATGCTTGTTTAATTTGCAAATAACAGTACAAACATGCTGGAGAAAGGAATTAAACTGTGAAGTGCTAAAAAAAAAAAAAATATGGAAAAATAGAATCTGGTTCATGAAGCTATCCTTAATGGATTCATTGAGAGTAACTTCACGAATTGCAGTCTTACCGATTCATTAGCTACTTGGCACAGACTTAGCCAGGGTCTGCAATAACTGACAAGATAGTATGGAGAAAATTATTTAAGAGCTACAGTGTATCAGAATTTGTGTAGAGTAAGTCAAGCCAAAGTGCTTCAGCAAAAGCGTAAGTTACCCTGTGATGCTTTAGCAAGAACGCAGACTGTATGAATAGAATTACCTCCAGCATTCTCAGCAAAGCTACACTTGCACTGTTTGTACATTCTGCTACCCCATGCTTAGAAGGTAGTGAGAACCAAATGATGAGAATGCAGAACAAAACAGCCTGATGAAGAAGGGCTACAGACAGCACACAATGAAAAAAAAAAAAAAAAAAAAGAAACTTAGGATTGTTTAGCTCCAAGTAAAGCAAGAAAGGATCTTCTAACTGCAAGAATGGTGAATTATTAGGATAACTTGTCCAGAAAGGTTCTGTGTCTGGCATTAAGAATCTTCTTTAATAGCAGGTTGGACAAATGTGTTATGAATGACATGGAACTAGGTTCATCTAGTTGTAGTTTTAGTAAATGAAATGTTCTTCTTGACATCCCTTCCCACAGTTGATTCTTTGATACAACTGTGCCTTCTGTATGTCTTCCAAGAGCAGGAGAAAAGCTTTGTTGTCATGATTATCAAGAGGAAAATGCTGAAGAGTCACATAGCCAGGGGTAAATGCTAATAGTCCTATTTCTGTCACTGTCTATAGTGCTTTGTAAATTACATAAGCATCCATAATTACATAATCATATATAGCTCTATATAACATAAAATGTTATGTAGCACTATATCAAAAAAAAAAAAAGAGTGTGTTCAGTGACAATTAATTATTCCTGCCTGTGGATGTTGATGTTATTTGACAGTATTCTACCCTTTATGTTTCTTGAAAAATTTTGTTTCCTAGCTGGGATCATCTACAGGTAACTTGGGTGATTTCACTGGGGGCTCTTCAAGTAAGTGAAACATAAACAAAAATAAATACACCAGTACCGTTTAAAATTAACATCTTAAATTCTGAAAAAAAAAATAAAATATAATGTATTCACAGGCAACTTATAAACAGAATTTTTAAAAGAGTGGAAATTCATAGATTCACAGAATGATAGAATAATTTGGGTTGCAAGTGACCTTAAAGATCATCTAAATCCAAACCCCCTGCCATAGCAAGGGAACACCTTCCACCAGACCAGGTTGCTCACAGTCCCATCCAACCTGGCCTTGAACACTTACAGAAATGAGACATCCACAGATTCTCTGGACAACCTGTTCCAGTGCCTCACCATCCTCTGAGTAAAGAATTTCTTCTGAATATCTGGGCTAAATCTACCTTATTTTAGTTTAAAGCCATTACTCCTCCTGTCACTACACTCCCTGGTAAAGAGTCCCTCTCCAGTTTTCATGTAGGCCCCCTTCAGGTAATGGAAGGGCAGTCTCTCTGGAGCCTTCCCTTCACCAGGCTGAACAAACCCTACTATCTCAGCCTGTCTTCATAAGAGAGGTGTTCCATCATTTTGATCATCCTCATGGCCCTCCTCTGGACTCACTCTGGTAAGTCCATGTTCTTCGTGTGTTGGTGGCCCCAGAGCTGAACACAGCACTCCAGAGTTCATGTGATAGAATTTTGTCTACAGAGGAGAAGTCCATTTTCCTAATCTTTATTTGCAAGCAGTGTGCTTGTCACAAAACAAACTTTTGATTGTAATAAAGAGCAACAGCTGAGAGCCAGATCTTGAAATCTCTTCTGTGGTCAATAGAACATCTGATTCAGTTTAATTGGCAAAGGATTGAAAATAATTTCAAGGAGCAACAGAATCAACTACCGCATATTCTTTTTCATAAAGAACAGAATATAGATCTGGAAACTCACCTAAGTTCAAAAAGTGTAAAATTCTGCTTCTGCTAGAACAATCATTGGATATTCTGGGAATGTGAGCCAAGCACCAACGAAAAAATTCATTTAAGAATTAAGATTATCACTCTATAGTTGTATTGAAGTTCAATGTGAAATTCAGGTTTCATTGGCACAATTGTTAGGAGATATTACTAAAAATGGTCTATTTAACTTCAGAGCGTTATAAAATCATCAGTAACAATTACCAGACTTATTTTAAGACTGTAATCAACTATTTCAAAGTAGATCAAAGATGAATAGCAAAATTCACCAGAAGGTTTGATTCAGCCATGCAAGTTGGCTAGGTCATGGCAACAATTTGTAACCACATGCAGCGCAAGAGGTCTATCAGCACTTATGAGGCAACACTTTATTAACATGGTTAACACTTTGCTATTTTCCTTGAGAAACTAGAGAAATCACTGGACATGCTCAAAGCCATGTAATATTACCTTATTGTACCAAAATCAGATAATCTAATCTGCAGATTCAGTTCCACTCTGAATACATCTGTTCTCATAAAATGTACAGTATAAATCCAAGTGGAATGTATATCCTCATAGTTCAGTATGGATTGCACTACAAAGTATTTTTCTTGTCTAAATTAAACAACCTGATGGTTTGGAAAGAGATACAGTAAACCTAGTATTGTACATCAGTCATTGAGGTTTCACACTTAACAATTAAGGGCATGTGCTGTTTTTTTTTGTTTGTTTTGTTGTTGTTGTCGTTGTTTTGTTTGTTTTGCTTGTTTTTTAAGGATGACACTGTTGCCATTTCTTTCATCACAGAAACAGAGAAAAAAATAAAAATGAAAATAAATACAAATATAAACATTAATAATAATAATAATAATAATAATATTTCCTTTTGTGAATTTTAGAATGGAGCAAATAAACAGAAATTGTCCCACTAATTAGAAGGTAATTAGCCTTTGCCATCATTTACAGTATATCACAATGAATTATAAGTGTCTTTAATCCAGGTTAAAAGCCAAGAAACGTTAACAGTAACCATCTTTTTTCTCTCTCTTACCAACAAGACCTTGAGGGTTTTATTTTGATGATGTCTACACGTATACACAGACATGCATGCACACCCAGGCCAACAGGGGCATCAAACACATGGCCAAATTCTGTTGCTGAGATAAACACTGAAATATATATATATATATGTATATATATACATACATATATATATATATCAGTTAGATCAATTTGATTAGGACAGTTTGGCTCACAAGACTGAAAAAGCTGAAGCATCCAGTTTCCACTGAATAGATTGGGTTTCACGTTTCAGGGTTGTCCAAATCTGTGTCTAAAGGTACTTTAGGTACTTTGTGGAAGAGATACTTTTCACCTGTTCATTACTTTTGAAAATTAGCACACACACACACACACACACACACACAAAAATCCCATCCCTGAAAAATGTTTATTTTGAATTGGAGTTTCTCAGACTTGGTTCAAAGGAAAGAGAATGTTGAATCTAATGGTGAAAACAGATTAAAACCCTTACAATACTATGCCTTGGTGAATATCTATTATATAGCTATGCCATGAGAGAATCAGGAAGATAATATATATATAGTGTAACTTTTGTTTTGTTGTTGTTGTTGTTGTTTTCTTTTATCAAGATACCTGTTTCTCTTTCAGTAGCCTGTACTGTCATCCATCCTAACATAATGAGAATACACTATGCTATTTTCACTTGTATGTGAAATATCAAATTACCATTCTTAAGAACAAGAAAGTTCTGTAAGACTTGGCAGTTAAAGAACAGTGTAGCAACTCTAAACATACATTTCACCTTTCTTTCTTTATTCACAAAAACATGTATAGCTAATTCAATAGCAATAGGTAATTAAATTAACATGTAATTGGAACAGTTGAATTGACATTGCAACCTTTATGGATCAGTTCCATTTTTAGTACTTTTTTTTATAGCTCAGCAAAGCTTCCTGTCTACAAAACAAACTAAATTAAAAAAAAAAAAAAAAAAAAAAAAAAAAAAAGACCATAGGCGTAATATATTTGGAGGCCAAAAGCAATAGAAAGTGTTTGGTTGTGTAAGGATATGGCTATTAAGAAGGTAAAAAGCTGTTTCCCTCAAATTTCTGAAGACTTTAATTAAATACTCAAATTTAAAATAAAAAATAAGATGATTGTGCAAATAAAAAATGCTTGCCAAACTACTCAAAGGGAATGCAAGAATTTAAAAACTTTGCTTCTCAGTGTCATTATCTGACTTTCTATTTCAATTTTTGCACCAAGTTGTTTCTTCCAGCACTTCTCAGTCTTCTTCTCTTCCTCCATCTTCCTCCCAAAAACTGAGCTGCCAATATGTTTCCACAAACTGTCAGATATACTCCCTTCTGTCAAGAAATACATTAAAAAGGATAAATGTCTACACTTATGCATGCCTGTTGTTCTGGGAACAAAAGATTTGCCAATATATAGGAGTGATTAGAAAGACTGAGAGAATTATGGGAAATATTAGCCTTCTCTTGTTGGATATATTTAAAAACAGATACTTCCATTATCATCTGTGTCTGAACTTCTCCTTGTCACTCCATGTCTTTTAAGTTTGCACAGATTTTTTTTTTTTTTTTTTTTTGTCAAAGAAGGGAGAAGCAAAAGCCACACATTTTTTTCTGGCAAATATTTCTGTCACATACACCTCAAGCATAAGAATCCACCAGGCCAGAACGCACAGTTTTTAAAGGTGCTGAGCTTGGAAGTATTTTCCATTATCTTCAAAGGGAATACCAAATATTTAGTATACTTCACACATTTAGGTCAAGAGCTACACTAACAGTTTGAGTATGGTCACTTGCATATTTACAGTAGTCAAAGAAACTGTGCAGCAATTATACAAGTCCCTCTCATCCAGATAGCTAACAATGATTGTAAGGCAATCAATGTACATGGATTTTCACATTGTCAGACAATTAATAAACTTGGTGTTTATGTAACAGCCAGAGAGCAAGAAAATACATATCAGGGAAAAAAAATGTGCAGTTATATATCATTATGTTAACTGCAACAGCAATCTGCAGAAGACAATTCCATTTCAGTATAACATCCAGTGTGCACTTAAATTCATCATAGCATATAAAATATATTTTTCCACCCCAAATTATATGAATTTTGGCAGGAAAAAGGCATTAACTTCCACCTCAAGCTGTCAGAATTTGTTTTTTAAAAAATCAAATCATTTCCTTCTCTGATAAGTCACAAGAGGAAAATCGGGAAACATACAGGGCCAAGTCTGTTTTAACTTACACCCTTTTCAACCCCATTAACTTTGGTGGTATTGGCCAGGTTTGTGAATTAACTTGGAATTTGTCCCATGGAAAGAGATCCCTTTCCAACATGTTTGTGTGTCTGTGTCTGTGTCTGTGTTTAACCTAGCAGTCAGCCAAGCAGTGGGATGGAGAAGAGAATTGGAAAAAAAAAAAAAAAAAAAGAGTAAAACTTGTGGGTTGATATAAAGACGGTTTCATAGAATACAAAAGGAACTGATACTACTACTACTAATAATAATAATAATAAACAAAAGTAATGATGCACAATGCGATTGGTCACCACCCACTGATGTCCAGCCAGACAAACAGTGCCCCCCTCCCCCCATCCCCATTCCCCCCAAGTAGTTCTCCTAATCTTTATTGTTCTGTATGACATCATATGGTATGCAATACCCCTTTGGTCCGTTTGGGTCACCTGTCCTAGTTCTGTCCCCTCCCAACTTCTTGTGCACCCCCAGCCTCCTTGCTGGCAGGGCAGTGTGAGCGCCAAAAAATCCTTGACTGCATGCTTGAATGCTTCCAGGAATAGGACATTCAAAGCTTCTCTGGGCAACCTGTTCCAGTGCCTCACCATCCTCTGAGTAAAGAATTTCTTCTGAATATCTGGGCTAAATCTACCTTATTTTAGTTTAAAGCCATTACTCCTCCTGTCACTACACTCCCTGGTAAAGAGTCCCTCTCCAGTTTTCATGTAGGCCCCCTTCAGGTAATGGAAGGGCAGTCTCTCTGGAGCCTTCCCTTCACCAGGCTGAACAAACCCTACTATCTCAGCCTGTCTTCATAAGAGAGGTGTTCCATCACTTTGATCATCCTCATGGCCCTCCTCTGGACTCACTGATAAGTCCATGTTCTTCGTGTGTTGGTGGCCCCAGAGCTGAACATAGTACTCCAGGTGGGGTCTCACAAAAGCAGAGTAGAGGGTTGTACTGGGTCTGGCTGGGATGTTAATTTTCCCTGCAGCAGCCCATACAGTGCTGTGCCAGACCCAGTACAACGGTACCTCCCTCGACCAGCTGGCCACACTTCTTTTGATGAAGCCCAGAATACAGTCAGCTTTGTGTGTTGCAAGCACACATTGTTGGCTCTTGTTGAGCTTCTCATCAACGAACAACGCCAAGGTCCTTCTCCTCAGGATTGCTCTCAAACCATTCTCTGCGCAGCCAGTATTTGTGCTTGGGATTGCCCTGAACCAGATGCAGAACCTTGCACTTGACCTTGTTGAAGGTCACGAGGTTCACATGGGCCCACATCTTAAGCCCATCAAGGCCTCTCTGGATGGCAACACTTCCCTCCAGAATATTGACCGCACCACAGAGCTTGGTGTTGTGCACTTGCCGAGGTGCATTTGATCTAACTGTCCATGTCACTGACAAAGGTGTTAATCAGTGCCTGTCCCTATTCCAGCCCCTGAAGAACACCACTCTTCCAACTAAGCCACTTCAGTCCTAGCAGCCTGATCCACCTGCTGCTGTTTTGATGTTCTCCAGTGGCCTGACTCTTGTGTTAGTATCCACATGGTGTACTTTTACAACCAGGTTCTCTACCTTGGTAGCAATATCTTGCCACAATGCAGCAGCCCAGATGGGTTTGCCTCTGCTTTGCCAGTTGCTCTGCTTCCACTGCTGTAACCACCCCAAACATTTGGCATTTGCCACCATTCATGAGTCAGTATAGAGATAAAGCATTGGCCACCTTTTTTTCAGAAATATCTAAAGTCAGCTGGGTGGCCTTTACTTCTGTAAATTGTCTTGATTCACCTCCTCCTTCAGCAGTCCCTGCAAATTGTCATGTTGGTCTCCATTCCACCTCTGGTGTTTTCCCACAATACAATAGGACCCATCAGAGAACAGGACATATTGCTTCTGATTTTCTCGTAGTTTTTGCAGTGGGGCCTCTTCAGCATGCATTGCCTTCTTTCTGGTGGTATTCCAAAGTGCCCACCCTCTGGCCAGTCCATGATTCCTGTGTGACAGGGGTTTGGTATTTGGTATATTCACTGTTGCATGATTGGTGTGACCCACTTACTCGACATAGCATCAGGTGCATGATATGTAGAGGGAACCCTCCCTTTGAACATCCAGCCCAGCAGCAGCAGTTAAGAGGAGCTGTGCTTCCACACTAACCAAATGTGAAGCAGCTCAAACCCCATATGCAGCCACTGTCTCTTTTTCCGTTGGAATACAGCAGGTGTTTGATCCTCTGCATCCCTGACCCCAAAATGGTAGGGGTGCTCCCCTGGTGCTTTCTGCCAGAGGCTGCATTCTCCCTGGCTGCAGTGTAGAGCACATTTTTTACATCTTGTCCTGCCTGAACTGTCCCAAGTGCTACTGCATGCACTATCTCCCATTTAATTTGTTCAAAGGCTTGTTGTTACTCAGGACCCCATTTGAAATCATTCCTCTTCTGTGCCTTACAATCAGACTGTAATTTGGAATATGCATTCTCTATAACCCCAAAACATCTAAGAAAGCTTGTGTTTCCTTTCTGCTAGCTGGTGGAGACATAGCTGCTATTTTATTGATCAGGTCTCCATAGGGATCTGATGATGTCCATTTGTCATTTTATTCCTAGAAACTGGTTCTCCAGTGTGGGTTCCTTCACCTTACTTTGTTTAAAGGCAAAACAGGCCTTCAGAAACAAACCCAATTTTCCTTTTCTTCCACCTGGCTGGAGGTAGGACCTCTCTAATCCTGATCATTTTGTTCAAAGTCATTACTCACTTCTTGTAAATGTGAGTTAAACATTCCTTCATTAAAGTCAGAAGCAAGATCAGCCCATCAACTCTATCTGGAGAACTGCTCAATGGAAACTGGAGCAGCCATTTTCCTGGAAGATTTGCCTTTTTCCATTGTTTTTCCTTGAAACTTGTGTACCCATGCCTCTAGGTTCAAGGTAGACTTTCCATCCCACTTCTCTATGTCCTCCCTGTGGTTGTGCAGGTAAAACCACAGGGTGGCCGGTGATGTGTGCTCACTATCTCCTCTCTTTTGGTCAGATAAACAGTTACTCCTAATAGCTGAGATACCTTCTTGTATAGGTTGTGTGGAAGATATATCCTTTCTGATTTGCTGGACCTCTTGAGAAAGTTTCTCCCCAGCCAAGAAGAAGGCCTGTAGAGAAGAAGAGAGACTTTGTACTGCTAGATGTGGGCAGTCAATTCATTCAGCATTTATCCCTGTCTTGGGTTTAGAATCATAGAATCATTAGGATTGGAAAAGACCTCCAAGATTATCTGTTCCAACCATAACCCTACTACTAACAATGTCTCCCAATAAACCATGTCCCTAAGCACCATGTCCAACCTTTTCTTAAACACCCCCAGGGACAGTGACTCTGCCACCTCCCTGGGCAACTTGTTCCAATGTCCAACTACTCTTTTCAAGAAGAAATGTCTCCTAATTTCTAACCTAAACCTCCCCTGGAGCAACTTTAGGCCATTCCCTCTAGTCCTATTACTGGTTATCTGTGAGAAGAGGCTGACCCCCAGCTCCCCACACCTTCCTTTCAGGTCATTCTAGAGAGCAATAAGGTCTCCCCTGAACCTCCTCTTCTCCAGACTAAACAACCCCAGTTCCCTCAGCCGCCCCTCATAAGATTTATGTTCCAGGCCCTTCACCAGCGTTGTAGCCCTTCTCTGGACATGCTCCAGGGCCCCAATGTCCTTCTTGTAGGGGCCCAAAACTGAACACAGTACACAAGGTATGGTGTCACCAGAGCAGAATACTGGGGGACGATCACCTTCCTGTTCCTGCTGGCTACACTATTCCTGTTACAAGCCAGGATGCCCTTAGCCACATGGGCACACTGCCAGCTCATGTTCAGGCAAGCATCAATCAGCACCCCTAGATCCTTTTCCTCTTCACAGCTTTCCAGCCACTCTTCCCCAAGCTCGTAACATTGCAGGGGGTTGCTGTGACCAAAGTGCAGGACCTGGCACTTAGCCATGTTGAACCTCATTCCATTGGCCTCTGCCCATCGATCCATGCTGAAGGGGCCTGATCACTTGGTTGTCTCGCATGTGCTGTGTGATAGCATTCAAGATGATTTGCTCCATAACCTTTCCTGGCACCGAGGTCAGGCTGATGGTCCTGTAGTTCCCAGGTCCTCATTACAACCCTTCTTATGGATGGGCATCATATTAGCAAGTCTCCAGTCCCCTGGGACCTCTCCAGATGACCATGACTACTGATAGATGATTGAAAGCGGCCCAGCAATCATATCTGTCAACTCCCTCAGCACCCTCGGTTAGATCCCATCTTGCCCCATGGACTTGTGACAGTCCAGGTGGAGCAGCAGATCTATAACTGTTTCCACCTGAACTGGGGGAGAAAGCGGGGAGGAGTTCTGCTCCCCATCCTAGACTTCCAAGCTGAGTACTCTGAGGATAACTGGTCTGGCTAATAAAGACAGATGTAAAGAAGGTATTAAGAACCTCAACCTTTTCCTTAGCCTCAGTAGTCATGTGGCAAGGGTTGAGAGCAAGGAGGCTGCAGGGCTGGCTTCTGTGAGAAGGATCCAAAAGCTGCCCAATGTTAGATGAGAGCTAGTTTCAGCTGGATCCAAAAGGGCCAAGTTGCTGGCCAGAGCTAAGCCAATGAGTAACACTGGTTGTGTCTCTGTGAGAGCAGATTTAAGAAAGGGGAAAAAAAAATACTGCACAACAGCAGCTGGGAGAGCAAGGAGAAAGCCTGCAGACACCAAGGTCAATGCAGAAGGAGGGCAGGAGGTGCTCCAGGCATGCAGCACAAATGCCCCTGCGGCCTGTGGAGAAGCCCCTGGTGGAGCAGGCTGTCCCCTTGCAGCCCATGGGTCCCACGGCTGAGCAGATCTCCAGGCTGCAGCCTGTGGAGGAGCCCACAGAAGAGCAGGTGGATCAGACATGAAGGCTGCAGTCCATGGAGAATCCTCTCTCCCCCATCCCCCCATCCCCCACCCCGAGCAGGCCCCTGGCCGGAGCTGCAGCCCGTGGAGAGGAGCCCACGCAGGAGCAGGGGGTCTGCGGGGAGCTGTCACCTGTGGGGGACCCGTGCTGGAGCAGTTTGCTCCTGGGGATGGACCCCATGGTATGGAGCCATGTGGGAGCAGTTCTTGAAGAGCTGCTGCCTGTGGGAAGCCCCGGCAGGATCAGTTTGGGAAGGACGGCATCCTGTGGGAGGGACCCCAGGCTGGAGAAGGGTGGATGGGGGAGGAACGTGTCTTTAGTTTGCTTTTAGTTTCTTACTGTTCTAGTCTGTTAATGATAGGCAATAAATTGTGTTAATCTCCCTATGATGAGCCTGTTTTGCCTAAGATGATAGTTGGTGAGTGATTTCTCTGTCCTTATCTCAACACTTGAGCCTTTTCCATTATATTTTCTTCCCTTTTTTCTTTAAGGAGGGAGAGTGAGGCAGCAGTTGTGGTGGAGATTAGCTGCATAGTAAGATGAAACCACCACAGTCCTTCTCCTTCTTCCCAGGTAATTACTGAAGATCAGTTAGCATATGACAATGATGCACTCTGAAGAAACTTCTACCACATGGTTTGCATGCACTTGACTTCATCTTGATCTTTGGATATCTGGTCATTATCTAGATCTCCAAAAGTCACCTCCAGCACAGTTAATTCCCTCAGGTACTGGATACCCCCTCTCCATGGTGGTCCACTTGCCTGGGTGACACACAACTTCTTTCTTGAAGGATATCCTTGCCTAAGATCTGCCTTTTCCTCCTCCTGCTTTCACGATGGCCTTACTTCTTAGCAGTCTTCATCATTCTCTTCACCTTCCTTCCCCCTGCTAGTAGGAATTCCTTTCCTTACTAAAAAGCTGACTTTCACACCCATTGTTTCATCATGTGTGTAGGAGCAACAGATACTGGCATGAGCTGATTCTCTGGTTCAGCTGCAGTTCCTGTTGCAGGGCTTTGAAATGCTATAGGGACTGTCACAGGGCTTGGATCAGATCCAGAGGCATTTTCATAGAATCATAGAATCATAGAATAGCTTGTGTTGGAAGGGACCTTAAAGATCATCTTGTTCCAAATCCCCTGCCAGAGGCAGAGATGCCACCCACTAGATCAGGTTGCTCAGAGCCTCATCTAACCTGGTCTTGAACAACCCCAGGGATGGGACATCCACAGCCTCTCTGGGCAACCTGTTCCGGTGCCTCACCACCCTCTGAGTGAAGAATTCCCTCCTAACTTCTAATCAATCTCCCCTCTTTTAGTTTAAAACCATTCCCCCTCCTCTGGTCATTATTTGATTGAGCAAAGAGCTGCTCCCCATCTCTTTTATAAGCCCTCTTTAAGTACTGAAAAGCTGCAGTGAGCTCACCCCAGGGCCTTCTCTTCTGTAGACTGAACCTCGCCAGCTTTCTCAGCCTTTCTGCATAGAAGAGGTGCTCCAGCTCTCTGATCATCTTCATGGCCCTCCTCTGGACCCTTTCTAATGGACCAACATCCTTCTTGTTCTGAGGGCCCCAGACCTGCACACAGTACTCCAAGTGGGGCCTCAAAAGGGCAGAGCAGAGCAGAGAGGGACAATCCCTTCTCTCGACCTGCTGGCCACTCCTCTGTTGATGCAGCCCAGGATGTAGCTGGCCTTCTGGGCTGCAAGTGTGCACTGCTGGCTCATGTTGAGCCTTTTGTCCACCAGAACCCCCAAGTCCTTCTCTGCTGGGCTGTTCTCAGTGAGTTCTTCTCCCAGTCTGTACTCACATCGGGGATTTCCCCCATCCAGGTGCAGCACCTTGCACTTGGACTTGTTGAACCTCATTAGATTCACTTGGGCCCACTTCTCAAGCTTGTCCAGGTCCCTTTGGATAACGTCCCTTCATTCTATTGTACCAACAACACCACTCAGGTTGGTGTCAGCTGAAAACTTGCTGAGGGTGCACTCAGTCTCATTCTCTATGTCATTGATAAAGATATTAAACAGTACTGGTCCTATGACAGGCCCCTGAGGGACACCACTCAACACCAGCCTCCACCTGGACATACAGCCATTGACCACCGCTCTCTGGGTGCAAACTTCAAGCCAACCCCTTATACACTGAATGGTCCACCCATCAAATCCATATCTCTTGAATTTGGAGACCAGGATGTCATGTGGGACCATGTCAAAGGCCTTACAGAAGGTCATGTAGATAACATCGGTTGGTCTTCCCTTGTCAACTGATGCAGTCACTCTATCATAGAAGGCCACCAGATTGGTCAGGTATGATTTGCCCTTGGTGAAGCCGTGCTGGCTGTCTCAGATAAACTCTTTGCCTTGCCTGTGCCTTGACATTGCTTACAAGAGGATCTGTTCCATGATCTTCCCAGACACAGAGGTGAGGCTGTAGTTCCCTGGGTCCTCCTTTCTACCCTTTTTTAAAAATGGGAGTGATGTTTCCCTTTTTCCAGTCACCAGGGACTTTGCCTGTCTGCCACGACTTTTCAAATATGATGGAGAGAGGCTTGGCAACTACATTAGTCAGTTCCTTCAGGACCCTGGGATACATGTCATCAGGCCCCATAGAGTTGTATTTACTTAGTTTCATGAGGTGATTTTGAACCTGCTCTTTGCTTAAGTTGGAGGGACTTTGCTCCCCAGCCTTCATCTACGGGCTCAGGGAAGCAAAAGAATTGTGAAGCCTGACTGGCAGTGAAGACTGAGGCAAGGAAGTTGCTGAATACAGCCTTCTCCATGTCTGTTGTTACCAGTTCACCTTTCTCATCCATCAGAGGGGGTACACTCTCTGTGGCCTTTCTTTTCAGAGCAATGTACCTATAGAATCCCTTCCTGTTATTCTTTGCATCCCTCTCCAAGCTCAGTTCCATCTGTGCCTTGGCTTTCCTGATCCCATCCCTGCACATCTGGACTGCATCCCTGTACTCTTCCCAGGCCATGTGTCCCTGATTCCACTGCCTGTGCGTTTCCTTCTTCCACCTCGGTTTGACCAGCAGGTCCTTGCTTAGCCATCCTGGCTGTCTGCCCTCCTGCCTGCTTTCTTACGCAGGGGAATGGAGAGCTCTTGTGCTCTAAGGAAAACATCCTTAAAGAGTTGCCAGCTTTCTTCAGTTCCTTTGTCCCTAAGGACAGTGTTCCAAGGGATCTAGTCCACTAAGCCTTTAAATAGCTTGAAGTTCGCTCTTCGGATGTTCAGGGTCCTGACTTTGTTCTTTGCCAGGCCTGTATTCCTCAAGATCACAAACTCAACCAGGGCGTGGTCACTGCAGCCCAGACTGCCTCCAATCTTGACCTCTTTAATGAGCTCTTCTGCACTGGTGAGCACCAGCTCCAGTAACGCTTCTCCTCTGGTTGGTTTGTCTAATACCTGGATTAGAAAGTTATCCTCAACATACTCTGGGAATCTCCTGGATTGCTTACAGCCTGCTGTGTAGTTTTCCCAGCAGATACCCATGTGGTTAAAGTCCCCCATTAGGATTACAGCGTGCAAGCATGATGCTTCTTGTAGTTGAAAAATGCCTCATCTACAGGTTCCCCTTGATCAGGTAGCCTTTAGTAGACCCCAAACACAAGTTGTCATTTTTTGGTGTGGTCCTTAACTTTCACCCACAAGCTCTCAACCTGTTGATGGCTGTTTCTCAGAGGCATCTCTTTGCAATCAAGCCCTTCTCTAATGTAGAGGGCAACACCCTCTCCCCTCCTTCCCTGCCTATCTCTTCTGAAGAGCTTGGAGCTCTCTGTTCCAGTGTTCCAGTTATGTGATCAGTCCCACCACATTTCTGTGATAGCAATCAGGTTTTATTTTTCTAATTGCACCATGGTTTCCAACTCATCTTACTTGTTTCCCATGCTGCATGTGTTGGTGCAGAGGCACTTCAACTGGACTATCGGTCACATCATACTTTCAGAGGAACCCTTCCTGATTGCATTGAGACAGTTCACAAGTATTTCCCTGTTGTTACTTAGACTGACAATGTTCTCAGGTATGCTCTCTTTACTCATAGGTGCATCCCCCTCCCCCAGCACATCTAGTTTAAAGCCCTCCTAATAAGCCCAGCCAGCTTGCTGCCCAGAACACTCTTGCCCCACCTGGTCAGCTGTGCTCCATCCCATGTCAGCATGCCCAGTCTGTCAAAAGTGCATCCAAGATCATAGAACCCAAAACCTTGAGCATGGTACCAGCCTCACAGCCAGTCACTCACTTGGTCCATTCATCTCCTTCATCCTGGGTCCCAGTCACCCAATGAGAGGACAGAGGAGAACAATACTTGTGCTCCCAATTCCTTCAACATCTTTCCAAGGGACATAAAGTCCTTTTTGATATTTTGGAGTCTCCTTGTTGCAGCATTGTTTGATTCTACATGAAAAAGTAGAAAGGGGTGGTAGTCTTTGGGACTCACTAAACTTGGCAGCCTCTTCATAATATCATGAATATGGGTCCCAGGCAGGCAGCAAACCTCTCTGGAGAGATTGTTCAGACAACAAATAAGTGCCTCAGTGCCTCCCAGAGTCTCCAATGACTAACACCCTTCGTGCTTTTGTCTGATGCTGGTGGGAGACTGAGCCAACTTGTGTGGTTGGCCTTTCTGAGGTCTTTACTAGCTCTCCTGGAGTCTCCTCTCTCCTGCCCTAGAACGTCATGTCTGTTGCACAGAGGCACTTCAGAGGCAAAGGGGTAGACTCCTCCTCCTGCTCTGATCAGAGACAGGGGTCCACTCTCCCTTGTTCTGTGAGCATTTCAGTGTGTTCATTCAGGTCTGCAAGCTTGTTTACCTTCCCCTTGCCAGGACTTAAGGCAGGGCTGATGCTTGGCCCATGTCGGCGTATAATACCATTTGCCAATCTCCCACTCAGATTCCTGGATGCTACATTGCCTGGTGAGCTCCTCTCAAAACAGAGCCACCTATTTGAGAAGTTCATCCAGCTGTGCACACTTCACCTATGACACACACCTCGGCCTTCAGGACCTAGAGGGAATTCCAGAGACAAGTTCCCTGAAACTGAGGGTCTGGACCGCTCTTTCGATCCTTGGGAGATCTGTTTGGGTGTAGACATCTGCCTGGAGAGGCTGCAGCCCTCTCCATCTGGGTTTCAGCCTCAGGCCGTCAGGCTCAGTGTGTGGACACCATTTCTGTTGCAGTAGAAGACCCTTCTGATGCTGCTCCCAGAAGAATACAAAATGACCCACCTAGCATCCCCCCTGCTCGCCCTGCCTGCTCTCCCTGCCTTGCAAACTGCCGCGCCAGGCTCTGACTAATGCCTCACACCCTGTTTACCCACCCTGGTCAGTCACGCTCCCCAGGAGTTGCCTTTCTATGACAGAGGAGGGGGCGCTCCTGGCTCTGCCCATGCCTCATCAGCTGCCCTTGTGAAGGCTGCTGGGTCATGGCAGCTCCCTCGGCTGCCTTGAGCAGCCTCAATGAAGGCTTCAATGAAGGGAAACCCCTGCCCCCTGCGATCCTCTGCTCAGCTGCAGAATGCATCTGCCCCAGAGCCGGTCGCCTCAGCGAGTGAGGTGTTGAAGGTGTTGGACAGTGTTGAACAGTGTTCAGTAGGCACAGGCCAGACCCCAACACAGTGCAGCAAGCTGTAAATCTCTACCATTGCCAGGATTGTGGGATATCTTTTTTAAATCCATCTATCAGGCTTTTAGGATTTCCCATTTGTTCAGGAGTGAATTCCTAAACCATCGGAGCTGACAATCATGATAAATACCTGCCTATATCTTCCCACATACCTTGCCACTCATAGCAATCCTGCCTCAGGGCAGATTTATGGGTGATATTTTTAAATAGTTCTCTAACTACAGACAAAACTGGAAACACATATAGGAGACATAACAATAAGATCATGCTAATTTGAAAATCCCAAGAATATTCAAAAAATTCAAAAAATATTTTAACTTACCTAAAGACTGTGCTTGTTAATAGTTTCCATAGTAAGGTTCCTGAGGTACAAGAATGTTGGCCATACAGAGTACAAATACTGGATTAAGTTGACAGTCAGTGCAATACGAATACATGTTACCTACAAATTGGCAAAACCATAAACAAACTTACGCCAGCCCCCCAAAATGTTAAACAACAAGAAAGGAATTAAGAAAATCAAACTTGAAAGCACATAAAACAATGCGAATGAAAAAAATCAACATTGTGACCAGCAACTATAAAACTTATATAATGCTTATAACAAATATTATTTTAATTCACTCTGGTCAGACTATTATCTGCTATCTCAACACTTCAGGCCCCAATTTGGGCACTAAAATGAACTGTTGTGGTTTAACCCCACAGGCAGTAAGCACCACACAATTATTTGCTCACTCCCTCAAATTCCACACTCCAGATCTTTAGGTCCCTTACAGAAGTATTTCATGAAGTATTATGTTTCATAAAATACAAAATGATGTTTCGAAGAGATTTTTTAGGCTGACCCTTACTGGGATTTATTTGGGTTTTTATTTTTAATTTGCACTATAATTAAAAGTACTCAAATTATTTATGGTCATTTGTACTTCAGCTACATTTACACTCCTTCAGTTAACTCATAAAGTGCAATAAAAGGATGTGAACTGCCTCTCTGAGTATTTCATTATGGAGCTGGATTCTGCCAGAAAATGTTAAAATGTATGCTCCATACTTAATACTCACCAATGTGGATATTGACATAGAACTTGGCTGAAGGAATGATGTGAACTGATTTTGAACCTTCTAATTAAAATAAAAAGGAGATACTGAAATTCTGTAAATAGTGTTATCTTGGGCACATAGTAACACATGATTATAATGCATTAGCTGTTAGTAACTTCAATAGGTTGTGTCTTTTAAAATCAATTTTAAAATAACTTGTTTTTTTTTTAGCTTTTTCTTTTTCCTAATATGGTCCTAGTTTATATTTGAAGTGACATAAATGAAGCCTTTAGGATGAGAACCAGTCTTCAGTAATTGTATTAGTTTTAGTTCAAATGACTGGCAAATTTAGTCTATGTTTTTTCAACATCCAGCCTTAATAAATGGAGTGTCTTGCTTGTGACAGCCTGGATTGTGTTAACCTGGATTATTTAGCACACAAGCAGTCTATATGAATTTACAAGACACATTACAGAGATTCAGACAAAGTGGTAAGATCCAACTAAAGATAAAATCAATTTTAAATTGTTTTAAGATGCTCTGAGAGCTAAGGGGTTTTCTGTGGTGTTGGATTTTGTTTGTTTGTAGTTCCTTTCTTCTTGAAAATCCCAGAGGCTTTACTACTATAGAGGACTTGAGTTGTGCTGTGCATAGCTCAACACAGAAATCTCTTTAGCATTCTGTGAAATACAGCTGCAGTTCCATAGTGCAGTATGTCTTAAAAATATTTTGCTGAAGTGCTATTTGTAATGTAGCTCTAATGGATGTGTCTTATAAAATGTAGAATCATTGCTTGAGCCCTATATGTTGATACCTTAACTATTAATAAATACTTTACACATATGTACATAGTAGCTTGGGGTATGACCAGTATCACTTCTGCAGAAGTCACCAGAATATTTTCAGATCACAGAATCACAGAATGGCTAAGGTAGGAAGGGACCTCTGAAGATTATCTAGTCCAACCCCCTTGCTGAGCAGGATCACCTACAGCTCATTGAGCAGGATGGCTTCCAGGCGAGTTTTGAATATCTCCAGAGAAGGAGACTCCACAACCTCTCTGGGCAACCTGTGACAGTGCTCTGTCACCCCCACAGTAAAGTGCCCTCTCATATTCAGCCAGAACTTCCTGTGCTTCAGTTTGTGCCCATTGCCTCTCATCCGGTCACTGGTCACAACTGAAAAGAGACTAGCTCCATCCTCTTGACACCCTCCCCTCAGATATTTACACACATTGATGGGGTCTCCCCTCATCTCTTTTCCAGGCTAATCAGGCCCAGCTCTCTCAGCCTGTCCTCGTAGAACAGGTGCTCCAGTCCTCTAATCATCTTCATAGTCCTCCTCTGGACTTGCTCCAGTAGTTCTATGTCCCTCTTATACTAGCGATGCTTTCAGCATCTTCAGTAAGGTACCCAGGAAATGAGATAACTGGATTCTGTTTGAACTGCAGTTTAAGAAAATGGTACCTTACAAAACTTCATTTTCCTGATAATCCTATGGATGATGCTATGCAAGTGACATTGTTAATCCTGCTGTTGAAGTATCACCGAATTACAGAATGTCAGAATACTTTAGGTTGGAAAGGACTTTGAAGATCATCTAGTCCAACACCCCTTCTCAACCAGAGCTACCTAGAGCACATTACACAGTATCACACTGAGACAGGTTTTGACTATCTCCAGAGAAGGTAACTCCACGGCCTCTCTGGGCAACCTCATCCAATGCTCTGTCACCCTCACAGTAAAGAAGTGTTTTCTCATATTCCAATGGAACTTTCTGTGTTTCAGCTTGTGCTTGTTGCCTCCTGTCCAGTCACTGGGCACCACTGGAAAGAATCTGTCCCCATACTCTTGACACCCTCCTTTCAGATGTTTATGACACACTGATAGGATCTCTTCTCAGTATTCTCTTCTCCAAACCAAATGGGCACAGCTCCCTTCAGCTTTTCCTCATGTGAGAGATGCTTAATTATTTTAGTATCCCTTATCTGGACTCTCTCCAGTAACTACATGTCCCTCTTGTACTGGGAAGCCCAGAACTGGACACAGCAATCCAAATCTGGCCTCACCAGGGCTGAGTAGAGGGGGAGGATCACCTCCCTTGATCTGCTGTAAATGGTCTTCCTAATGCACCTCAGGATACCATCGGCCTTCTTGGCCACAAGGGCGCTTTGCTGGTTCATGTTTTATCTGCTGTCCACAAAGACTCCCAGATCATTCTCTGCAGAACTACTTTCCAGCAGATGGCCCCTAACCTCTGCTGTTGCATGGCGTTATTCCTCCCTAGGTGGAGAACCCTGTGCTTGCCTTTGTTGAACTTCTGGGTTCCTCTCTACCCAATTCTCCAGCCTGTCCAGGACCCTCAGAATGGCAGTACAGCCCTCTGGGGTATCAACCACTCTTCCCAGTTTTGTGTCATCAGCAAACCTGATGAGGGTTTACTCTGTCTCTTCATCCGGGTCACTGATGAATAAATTGAACAACACTGGACCCAGTACTGACCCCTGGGGGACACCACTAGCTACGGACCTCCAACTAGACTACATCACTGAACACAACCCTCTGAGTTCTGCCATAGGGCCAGTGCTCAATCCACCTCACTATCGCACTTCCTGAGCTTGTCTATGAGGACGTTATGAGAGACAGTGTGGAAAGCCTTGCTGAAATCAAGGTAGAAAATATCCGCTGCTCTCCCCTCATCTGGCCAACGAGTCATCCCATCATAGAAGGCTATCGGATTGGCTAAGCATTATTTACCCTTGGTGAATCCATGCTGCCTACTCCTGAGCACCTTCTTTTCCTGCACATGTTGAGAGATGACATCCAGGTGGGCTGTTCCATCACCTTTCCAGGGGTGTAGGTGAGGCTGGCTGTCCTGTAGTTTCCTAGATCCTCCTTCTTCCTTTTTTGAAGACTGGAGTGACATTGGCTTTCTTCCAGTCCTCAGGCACCTCTCCTGCTTTCCATGACTTTTCAAAGATGATGGAGAGTGGCCTAACAGTAACATCTACCAGCTCCCTCAGCACTCATGCAGGCATCCCATCAGGGCCTATGGATATGTGTGTGTCAAGTTTGCTTAAATGATCTCTAACCCAATCTTCCTCATCAAGCAAGGGAAAAACTTCCTTTTTCCAGACCTCCTCTCTTGTCTCTGGGGTCTGGGATTCCTGAGGACTGGTCTTATCAGTGAAAACTGAAGCAAAGAAGGCATTCAGTATCACTGTCTTCTCTGTATCTTTCATCATCAGGGAACCCACCCCACTCAGCAGCAGGCCTACATACTCCCTATTATTCCTTTTGCTATTGATGTATTTGAAGCAGCCCTTCTTGTTGTCCATGACATCCCTTGTCAGATTTAATTCCAAATGATCCTTGGCCTTCCTCATCACATCTCTGCATACTCTGAGAATGTCCCTGTATTCCTTCCGCATGGCCTGTTCCTTTTCCCACATGCTATGTTCTTCCTTCTGTTTGAGTTTTGCCAGGAGATCCTTGCTCGTCAGTGCATGTCTCCTGCCCCCTTTGCTTGCCTAAGTGACACTAGAGAGGATGAGAGAGTGAGAAGAATTTGAGGAATATAAAACTCTTGTTATAACACAAGTTGTGAGCCCAAGGTGACTTCTGCACCCCTGGGTAAGTCCCTATAGAATGGATGCTGTGCCATTAAACCATGAAATGCGTGTTTTATTTATTTGTCAGTGAGAATAGGTACACAACCCAAAACACAGAAGTGAACATCAAGTTATATATCTCTTCTCTGTTTTAGCAGACATCCCAAACTGTCTCTGGGAACTGGAGACCCAACATGAGATAATCCCCTACCAGGTATTGTCATTAATGGGGAAAGAGTAGAAGCTGAGCTGACAAAAGCGAAGTTATTAATTTCCTTATCTGATCCCAGGGGCAGGCTCCTGACTTCAACCCAAAACTGGCACACAGGAGCAAGTCTTCCTTTTCTCTGGAAAGCTGCTGTATGGGGAGGAAGGAGGGAGCTGGTGGGCTGTAGGTCCAGTCAACTGCACAGCAGTGCTTTACCCAGAAAATATCCTTGCCTTAGCAGGTACCTCAGCAGAGCTAGCAGGAACCTGGATTCACACCTGGCCTTTGGGGTAAGTCTGCTCCCTACTGCCAAGTGAGGAGATGTATTGCAGAGGCTGTTCTGCATTTGCACAAATCACTGATGGGGTAAAATGCCTTATCGGGGACCAACATTCAGTCTTGCTTCTGCCAAACATAAGGCTAATATTAGACGCCAGTGTTTTTCAAATAGGTCTCAGTACTGCATTTTGTGTTATATTAATACAGGGAGCATTATTTGATAACCTCTGGAGACAGAATAAGATAAGAATCTGAGTGGTACTGTCACTTAAGTTAATTTAGTTTTCTTTAGACTGAATAGGATTTATTGCATCAGAAAACACTTAAGGTGAGAGGCTGAGATGAATCCAATTTTTCCACAGGCAAGCAATGTGATGTAACAGCTTGAAAACAGAATAATCAATAAATGTAATTTTTTATCCTATTTAGATCAAGATGATAGAATATTTCTGGTTGGAAGGGACCCCTGAAGTTCATCTAGTCTTATCTGTGCTCGACTCAAATCTACCTTAAGGCATGTCCAGGTTGCTCAGGGTCTTGTACAGTCAAATATCTGAGGAGATTCCACAGTCTCTTTGGACACCTTCGCAAGTCATGTGTAGTTACCTTCTATAATTTGAGGTAGCTTTTATATTAATCATTAACATAATAATAAGTGATTATAGCATACTGGTCTTTCTCTGCTCCCCCCCCCCCTCCCTTTTGTGTTTGTGTATGTGTGTATGTTCATTAGTTTCTCATCTGTAGGTACCCTAAAGCTTCTTGAAACTTATTTTTGGAGCTTAGATGCTTAGATGTGTTAAGTAAATTTTTTTCCTATGTAATTTGTCTCTTATTTTTTCTTAAGAATAATCCATACTGCTATTTTGAAAGAACTATGCTATACTAGAACTATTTTTACTTTTTTTTCTTCACATAATCACATTTTTCATACATTATTTTAAAATGCCAGCACACAAATATGCTATGCCCTATATGCATTGCTGTATTCTTTAGCTCACTTACTGTGTGATTAAATGGTTACATAAAACTGTTTTTATTTTTTACTGTGTATATTGTCATCCTGAGCCAGATTTCCTGAACAATCATGGCCATAAAGAAATGTCTATAGAGGAAGCTTTTGAAGGCAAAAAATGTCTCTCTCTTTTCTTTTTTTTTTTTTTCTTTGACTCTCAGAGTCTGGTTTGCCTTATTTTCATTTGCTTTCTTTGGACCTTTGACTTCTCTGCCCTTTGCAGAGAAGGTCATACCTGACCAGATCAGGTATGTTCCTACCCCAACTGCATGGAGAACACACACTAAAATTTCATTCAAGGGAGGTTTAAAGGCACTGTGGGGCCTTGTGTGGGCTTGTTGCACCAAACCGAGTTTTCCCCTATAAATGGGTTTATCTGAATTGCTTTTCTCATCCTGGACAATCCTTTGCATCTCAAAACCCTTATGTCTTTTACTGGCACGAGGGTGTTGTTCTGATTCATTGCCATAAAGGAGTTGCTGACAGATGACTCCTAATAGAGTACAAATTGAAGAGCACTGGGAAATCCTACAGTGCTGCAGCCAAGCTGTCTCATGTGAGTTGTAATGGATTGCCTTTCACAGTATTGGGCAGCAGCAAAATTACAAGTGAGCCTCACTGGTAATGGTACTGGTATGGTACTTCTATTTTGATTAATTTTCTTGATTTGAAAATTCTCAAGAAAATATATAGATCCAGCTTTCTTCTACAAATGCTACACTTTAAAACAATGATGCATATCATGTATGTGAAGAAAATGCACTACTGGTTCTCCTGATCAAGCAACATTTTAGGCAGGATTTCTGTCAGTGTCATACACAAGCCTAAAGGCAATAACAGCAACAAACTCTTCTCCAAGCAAGATTTGTTACTAATCTACTTTTAAAAATAGAGTATATTCAAACAACATTTTACAAAATTTTGTGACAGTTTGGCATACTCATTCTTCTTAGGCAATGTTCTGCCACTTTGCCCAGCCTCTACCTAACTTTTTTTTTTTTTTTTAAATTCCCCTTTGGACTTTATGTATGTAAGACATCTAGAAGAGAAAAGCAACACCTAAGGATTTTCTAATAGTAGAACATACTACATTTTAGGCTAGTTAAGCCTAACTCAGTAGGAGAGAGTCAATACTTTATTTTAATTTCTATAAACTTTTAAAAATATTCAAACACTATGATGACTAAAAAGATGTAAATATTTAGTGAGAGAGCTCTATAGTATATATCTATATAAACCAATAAATATTAAGCTAAAGACTATGGGTAAAGATTTGTCTTATCGTGTCATATTTTTCCTTTTTTTTATTTTTTATTTTTACTTTATTTTTATTTTTTTCATTTACTTTTATTTTACTTTATTTAATGCTAGCTAATTTCCCAAGGCAAAATTGAATACCTATTGCTCAACACCACGTAATCTGTACAATATTAAACATTCCTACAGGATGCAGTTGCAAATCAGAAGTTTGAAAAAGCATGTTTCTCCAAATCATTTGAAATGCGCAAAAGTTGTCTTTCTTTATGTACTTGCAGAGATATATATAATTATAAGCAAAAATCTGGGATACATGAATAGCTTCCATAGGAAATGCTCAAAGTCCATAATTGTTTTATACAGAAATGAATGTTGAAGAACCTGTTTCCTGAGTAACTGAAATCACTAAAACAATCCTAAAACCTAGGTCTCAAGTCTGTTTTCACTTAGCCCCACATTTGATCTATTTATGCTACCAGCCATCAGCCAATTTCAATAATATCATAAAGTCCTTTGCGCAGATATTTGTTAGGAAGATACATGATTAATTAACTTCTCACCACAACTTTCAAAACACTACAGGCAGTAAAAAGATTATTTAAACCAGAGTAACGTCCTAAGCAAAGAACACAATAGGATTGTAAACTCAGTGAAACCCTTAGGGATTAAGGGATTGTGTTTACTATATTTATGGTGGGTCCATCTCCAACTGTGAGCTGACACTACCATGCTGTATTATAGACCCTCTTTGCAAATGTTAAAAACATTTGTTGGTCTCTTAGATTATTACTAAATGAGAAAGAAGTTGACTACACAAACCCCATGAGACCTTGTTCTCTGCAGTTTGCGAAGGGTTATTTTGTCAACTTATGTCTGAAGTTCAGTTAACTTCTGGAGGGGAGAAATGAAAAATGCAGCTGAGTCTTGGAATTTCAGCTCGGGTACACCATCCTGAAAGGCTGGTGTAGGATCACTTTGTAGAAAAAATCCTGTATTAGTGGAAACAGAAAAGGGTTGTTGAGACAATCTTGAGACCTCAGAGGTGATCGTGGAATTTCCCAAGATAATTTTTTATATTCTTCACAATAAGTCTATAAATAGTGACCAAAAGCAGTTCAGAATGCAATTTGTCAGAAGTCTCACTCCTCTGGGAACAACACTTTCTGTCTCAGATTTTTGCTGTTGCTTCCTCAGCTCTAGGGTGCAGCAAATAAAAGGGAAAAAAAAAAAAAAGTCACAGTGTTAAATGCCATGTGTCGTTCCTGGGGAACCCTATGGAAGTAGCAGTTGGGAACAGCAAAGGCAGAAATGCACAACTTGTACAACCATGGGATGGGGGATGTTTATAAAAATGTGGGTATGTACTTTCCACCAAGATGTCTGGGCTAGTTTATGATATGGATTCACCATATGTGATCCCCACAGATTAAATGCATTCTGTGGGTATTTGAAAGGGTCTCACTGAGAGGTATCTGAGAAAGAGTGCTTATGAGTCCAAGAATATTCCTGTGTGTGACAGCCTCTTGTTAATATAGCATAATTTAATTAAGCTAATTTTGAAAGAATTCTGCCTCATATTTAGAGGTATGTGTATTCTACTGAAGCCGGGGATCTGAATTAAATGAGTTGTGTCATTTCTAGTTTATGTCCTTAACCAAATTTTACCTTTCAGACTTCCCACAGATAAAATATATGACCTAAAAATGCTGTAACATGCATGGGAAAAAAACATATATTGTCCTGGTTTCAGCTGGGATAGTTAATTTTCTTCACGGGGCTGGTATATGTCATGTTTTGGATTTAGGATGAGAATAATGCTGATAACACACTAGTGTTTTAGTTGTTGCAGAGCAGTGCTTACTCACAGTCAAGGACTTTTCAGTTTCTCACACTGCCCTGCCGGCAAGGATGCTGAGGGTGCACAAGAAATTGGTAAGGAACAGAACCAGGACAGCTGACCAAAACTGACTAAAGGGGTATTCCATTCCATATGACATCATGCGGAATAAAAACTGGGAGGGCTCCTTGAGGCTGGAGAGAGGCACTCTTTGTCTGGCTGAACATCAACCAGTGGATGGTGAACAATTGCATTGTACATCACTTGTTTTGTATAAATATATATATTATAGTCATCATCATCATTATTTTCTGTTCCTTTCCTGACATATGAAACTGTCCTTATCTCAACCCACAAGTTCACCTTTTATTTTCCCAATTCTCCCCCCCCCCTCCCTCCCCCCAATCCTATTGTGGGTGTAGTGGGGGAGTGAGTGAATGGCTATGTGGTGCTTGGCTGCCTTCTGGGTTAAACCACAACAAGATGACACTGGGAACGATGATATAATCATATCATACACAGAGAATATATTCACCTAATTGCTTGCATCAAAAAGAGAGGTATAAGTAAAATATGAACACTAGTATGTTGTACTTGCTTATTACAGCCTTCCATGAAAGCTTAGATGAATAAAGACGAAATTACCTCTAGAAAGTTTTCATTTAGAACATCATTTCAAAATTAAAAATTAATCTGGTAGTGTTTAAATATGTTTGATGCCAATCCAACAGAGAAGTTCAGGAGCACTGAAATTATAATTGTGTTTAAAAAAAAAAAAATCAGATTTGTAAATTTTGTGTAGGTATTTGTTAGGAGGATATATGATTAATGAACTTCTAAACTAATAAGGCCATTCCCTTCCTCAAGAACATTATGTTTCTGAGAAAACCTCTTTCTTGTCTCCAGACAGTGATGCTAAGACACAGGCCAGGGCCTTGTTAGTAAACGTGTCATTTCTCTGCTGCTCTAACTCCCATAGCAATTAACTCTGTCTTTCATAAGACGTGCTCTAAAAACACCTCTTGAGGGTGTTTTTTCCCCCATTTTCTCATAGATGAGACTGTTCTACAAAGGTCTATGTAGTTTCCACTGAGTAAATCCCAGATGAAAGCATGAAAGTAGAGCAGAGCACGTCCAGGGGATGTGGTCAGCCTGGACATGCTGCACCCACCCACATGAACATGCACTGTACGGGTGTGTAGACAAAACACAGTAAGGCAAGTATGACATGTCCTGGATGCCCTGGCCATGCTGCAACTGACCTGAGGAACCACACCCTTCCTGTGCTGCCCATCCAGCCTACCCTGAAATCAACAAGCTTGTCATGCACTCACAGTGAACCTTGTAGGTTACAGGGAAAGCATTTACAGAGGCTATCTTCACATGTTCTATGGCTTTTTGCTCAGGCCTTCTGAAGTCACAGCAGCCCCATTTGAGCTCTTGCTTTGACTGAGCTGAAATATAAAAATTCTGGAACATTTCCTCCTTTTTATCTGGAGAAACAACTTCCGTTGACTCCTAAAAACCGGTTGCTTACTACACACTCAGTGCATGTAGGGTGCTTTTACTGTTAAAATAATAGCTCATCAATCTCTGTAAGCATCTTTCATCTATTTCTACTTTCCCTGAT
Source organism: Cygnus atratus (assembly GCF_013377495.2). Lineage (NCBI taxonomy): Eukaryota > Metazoa > Chordata > Aves > Anseriformes > Anatidae > Cygnus > Cygnus atratus. Next base: position 30,790,862 of record NC_066396.1, on the reverse strand, counting down.
CTTACTCTAATGAAAATAAATGGGGTATAACATTTGCCTTCTCTTTGCTTCGCTCTGCATCTTCCCCAAAGCAAATCCTGAGCTCTTAAGCTTTTCCAATTCAAAATGAACTTTCATGCCTGCAACATTTGAATGCGCCTAAATTGAGCTCATGCTGTCTCACACACAATGCATGTGCACACATACATGCACACACAAAGAAAGCTTTTATCGTAAGCTAGAAGCTGTTTGGTGAAATGAATTAAGATCACAACTACCTTTTAGTGAACACAGGTCAAAGCACATCTGTCAATGATGAACACATGCCTGAATAATATGTGTATTCTCAAGTAATAATATGTGGAGGCTGTCCATGATACGTTCCTTCTGTGCGTATCATACAATTTCATTTCTCAAAACTGAAAATCATTTTACATCAGATGAAGTTTTACATTAGATGAAGTTTTACATTAGATGAAGTTCCTTTCTTTAAGTCTTTCTTTCATAAACCACAATGCTATTTCAGGCACCACCATTACCAAAATAGCTGCGGCAACTGCAAAGAGCTGCAATAGGTTTTCAAGTGTTTACTGTCAACTGGAAGAAATTATGTGGTAACTTTACATATAGTTCTCAACCGATATTTAAAAGTCTTCTTCCTTCCTAACAATATCCCAAAAACTGTACATAATAAACTCACAACAGAGGTGAAAAAGTCCTAAGTGGTTGCAAGGCCTCAATTAGACTTCTAAGACCAGTTCTGGGTCCTCTGCATCTAAGTAAATAAACAAATAAATAAATAATAATAATAAGACTCTGTATCTATCTACACATCGGTCTGTAGGTAGACGTGTAGATAAATAATCCATATTTGTGTATTTATACACACAAACACACACACACATATATATATTCAGTGATGAAAATTTAAATAACAGGGTGAAGAAAAGACTACTATTTCTCTCATCCAAGTAGTGAGAACCAAGATAACTCTAGAGAGTAAGAGAAAAAATCCAATAGTAAAAATTATGTAGCACTGGAAGAAACTGCATGTGATAGTTGTAGAATCTTCAGCATTAGGTATCTTCTGGATTCACTGGACAAAAATCTCCAAGGCATGAAAAACAGCTTACTGATCTCCCTTGAGCAGGGGAATGGACCAGATCTCTATCTTTCAAATTATTTTATGACAACACTGTCAAAGACAGGTACCAAGAAGATGGAAGACCTTGAAGTTATTTTTAACTATTTTAATCATTCTGCCGTAACTCTTAAGATATTCTGTATTTTGTTTACCCATGCGTTTAGCCAAAGAAAGCATTTCATCCTCTGCAGTATATCAAATGTGCAAGAGTAAATTGCATGATTATATTAGCTCCTCTTCTTCTCCTTTCAGGGTTACCTCTATAATACAAAAAGTGCAGTAACTCCAGCCTTCTGCAGAATGCTCTTGTGTTGCCTATAGTGCAATCATATAACATACGTTAATCTTAAAACCAACAATTTTTTTGTTACATCAGTGAAATCAGCAAGCCCTTGTTTAAACTCTAAAACATAAATAAATAAATAGATAAATAGATAAATAAATAAAGCCACAGTATCTGTAGCATATGGTGAATGTACCGTTTTCAGAAAGGTTTGCCTTATTGCCAACATGTTATACTACAAAAATTCAAGGAAACCTCAGAGTCTGAAAGGGTCATTTTGCTTTTATTTTGATATCTAAGCTCTTCTATTGAGTATTTATAATTTTGTGTTTGCTGAGATGTTCCAGAATGTCTCTGCCTATTTCTTTCTAAAAATCCAAAACAACAACAAAAAAGTATGCATACTTTATTATATGACTTCGCTTACTAATATAATTTATATATTATTATAATCAGGCCTCCAAAGAATGTTTTGTCTTTTTCTTTACCTTATGAATATTGGAAGTGTGTAATTGCAGAGTTTAAATTACTGCATAGGTGGAAGAAAACCATCAAGTTTTTTGTTGTTGTTGTTGTTTTGTGTGTTGTTTTTTTTTTACCAAGCAGAATGAATTTACCAGTCTGTCATCCTAAGAACTATGCAGAATGCAAGGAAGAAATCCAAACTGCTGGAAATAATCACCTGTTCTACCTGCAAGATGGTCTTATTAATCTTTTCTGGTCCTGTTGTTATTTGGTTAATTTATTTCCCTGCATATGTTTCTTATTTCATGGCAGCAGTTTTAAATTAATTCTGGAAAGTAGTTGATTTGTTTAGAACAAAACTATCTCATGACTGATTTCATTTCCAATCACATCTACTAAGTCTGAAGGTAGTATCTCATCCAAATGCTCAAAGATATTCTATGTTCATTTCGCTTATAAAATAAATGATTTTAATCTTATGAATCCTTCTGGTGTTAATCTTATATATATCTCCATAAAGATTACATAGATTTTTTTTTCTTTCTTAATATTTTTTTTTTCTGATTTCCCTTTTCCATTATTTAAAGGACAGATCTTTAACTGGCACCTATCAAATGAAAATATGGTGTATCTTTCAATTCAATAGTTACATCAGAGCTTCTTTTGTTTCCTACAACAAAACGTTTTATCAAAATCCCTTAAAACAATACTGCAGTTTGTCTACTGAACCCTTGCCTTTCAAACAAGCTCCACAAAGGACTGCAACACTCAATCTGAAGCTTCAGGGAAGAAGAATGTTTTGTTCATCATCACTGTGGATTTTCCCAACTGAGGATAGAAAAGTGGTACTGGGGTATGGTCAAGAGAAGCTTAGGAGTGTGTGTGAGTAAACAAAGGATTTTTTTCCAGTATGTTTCACCATGCCACTTAGACAATATGAAGGTCTGTTGCTGCTGTGTTTTTATAACTTCTTCATTCTGCCTACTTTTCCTGCTAAGGTGTACAAAGCTTCTGTTGAAAAAGTTCTAGCATTGCCTCATCCTAATGCTCTCTTACTGAAGATTTGCAGTTAAGTGTTCAACAGAGATGTTTTTAATTAACTGTGTCTTTCAGATGTTCCTGAAAAGCATTTTCGGGCAACAGTACTTTCTCCTCCTGCACTTTTTCTTCCTACCAGAGCATCTGGGTGTTTTTTATTAGCATCTTGATGGACATGCTTTTAGTGTGCTCTAAACCTTTGCCGCTGGTGGGAGTGTCATGTCACATCATTAAGAGCTGAGAATAGAGCTCCTCTGACAGCAGCTGGAAAATTATGATGCATATGTCACTAAAAGGATGATCAGGCAATCTGGTTGGGATTATAAAGGTAATCATTCTTTCTAGAATTTTTTTCACTGAGGTGATCAGCACAAACAGCTAGCAAGGAAAACACCAACATATGTTCCTGTACTGAATATAGTGACTAATTCCTGGACCATTACTATGCAGATTTGTTCCTGTGCTAACAATGTCACAGTAATGGTCCTTTCTTTCTCATCCTTGTTATGTTTTTGTTGTTATGCTTTGTTTTGTTTTGTTTTCCACAAAAAATACATCAGCAACAGCACGCAGTGCACATGACAGCAACATCTTCTGCTGTGTTCCTATGAACCTAGTACATAAACACATAGAAGTTGAACCTAGGCAGGCCGCACCACAATGAAACCTGGTGTTTGCCAGTAATCCTGCCATTTCCTAAACCCACTTTTTCAGGTCTTTCTAGTCCAGAAATATTTACTGAACTCCCCCTCCCCCCCCAAAAAAAAAAAAAAAAAAAAGTCTTAGTAATCTAGTGTGTAAAAGCTATCTAATGTTTCTGACATTTTAGGACATAACAATAAACCTACCTTGGTTCCTTGAGTTCTGATCTGACCTTTGCTCAATCCCTGTACCCTCTGCCAGTCCTATTAGTAGGCATTGCTTACTTAATTTAACTTACACCAACTCTAGCATCAATTTAAACATGGGCAGCCCCTGAGTTTATTCAGGAGATCAACCATGAATCCAGTCCTAACCCTAACCCAGTAAGAGAGGGTGGATGAAGCAATAAATCCAGATCACTGACTATTGCTGGACTATACTCGTGTATTAACCCCAGCATTAACAACAGCACTAATAGTACCTTAGCAGGTCCTTACTGTAACAGCACAAGACTAAACTTCAACTCTAATCTGAGTTCAGTTTTCCTTTCCAGATTTGGCAGTATTGGTAGTTCTTTTATACCCCTTTTTCTGCTTGCCTCTGAACTAATCATACCCATGTGATTCCAGACTTGACTGAGCTCTACGGCCCTTGTTAGACCCAGTAGTAAATTTACTTATTGATAACTATTGGACCACACAAATTCCTATTGTCAGTACTAGGCTCAAAACTAATTTAGGACCTAGAGTCTAGAGTCTGAGTCCACATCCTTAAGTCAAACTCAGGCATTCCATTTTTCTCCAAACATATTTCTCCTTTCTTTCTTTACTGCTACCCTGATGAAAGAACCACAGCTCTTCCTCTTTCTCTGCTCATAGCCTTTTGTGATATAGCTACCATTGTGAAAAGGAGTTATCAGCACACAACTGTGTATCCACAGGAGCGTAAACCGTCATGATTTATCATATATACTATGGCATAAGGTTCCAAAAATATCATAATTCAATGTGATAGATTTACCTAAACCCTAATAAAAACTCTATCGCTATCTTGAATACTCTCCTAAGTTACAGAACAGCCAAACTAGCGAACAAATTTTGGGTGATGAGGGAACTTTAAGAATCCATTATTTCCAAAATTATGAAATTCTAGTATTAGATTTATTCTTGTTCAGACAATAAATAAATAAATAAATAAATAAATAAATTTAATCAGAAGTTCAACTAATAGCATCCTTCAGAGCCTTAATGGAAAACATTCTTAACATATTTTGCAATAAGGTCCATGGAAAATTTACAGTTATTCCATAGGGTCTATTACGGATCCCCAACTGCAAAATCAGCTCTAACACTATGATCACAAATACCATTTACAAACATGTATGACTTACAGCCTAAATATGACAGAAAATTCTGGAGAAACAGTTGGAGGGCAGGAAGGATGACATAGAGTATTTCAAGTTAGACATCTTTGTTTAGACAACTAAATTAAACTAGAGTCTCAGTGACAGTCACATCTTCTACAATAAAGACAAACCCTGAGTTTATGCAATGTGCAGCAGTGACAGATAATCATGTTCCCTCTTCCATCTTGAAAGCCAATACCAGCTATTGTCCTATGCTTTCTTTTGGTCTCTGTTTTAAATTTTCACTTTTACAGTCTAGAGCGTCTACTAAAACCCAGCTTTAACCCTAAGATTAAATCAGGTTCATTAGTACTACGGGGAACATCACTCCTAATTTTCATACCAAGCAACCAAATAGATCCTGTTCTAAATTTATTTTGGGGCATGCATTTTAATTGTGCTGATGCTGTCACACTGTGGAATACACACCCCCAAACTCTAGTACTAGACAATGGCTTGACTAGATCAATAGAGTCAAAGCAGTGGTAATGTTAATTTTTTCACTGAGAAACTTAATAACCAATGATACATTTACTGTTATTCCAGAACTTCTTCTTTACCAGTCCTTAGCCTAGGCTCACAAAAAGCTCAGTCATATGAATTATACACCAAGAGAAAAATTTATTTACTACTATCTTCAATTTGAAATCTACTTTCAAATGTCTCATTTGTCTCTAAGTAGTTTCTCATTTACTAAAGTGCAACAAAAGCCTTAGGCTGTGCTCACTGACACCTTGTGGTTCTACCACTGGGTGTTGCAGGCTGCTGTAATCCATGGAGGTCTTTATTCAGCTTCCTGCCCAAAGCAGGGTCAACAGTGCATTCAGGCCAAGTTGCTCAGAGCTTTATAATGTCAGTTCTAATGGGAGATTTCACATTTTCTCTGTACTGCCCATTCCACTGCTTAATTATCCTCATGGTGACTGTTTTTTTCTTTATCTCCAGCCTGAGTATCTCATGTTTCAGCTTGTGCCTACTGCCTCTTGCCTTGTCACCACACACTGGTGAATATGTCCTCACTTCCAACTCCTGTAACACATCTTTTTGTATTGGGTTTTAGCCATGAAATACCTGGTCTCCTGGTACATCAACATGTTCTGAACGTTGGGAGGGGCCTGTCTTGAACTCAGAGATTGCTGTCCTAAATAACTAAGCTTCTTTGCCCTCTGAAGTTGCATTCCCATTTTCCAATGGAAATTAAAATTTGCTTTTCTGGAGTTCAAGGGTCCTTACTATTCATTCTATTTGCCTTCCTCTCTCCCATCAAGACCTTGAAATACATTGTTTCATGGCCACTACAGCCAAGGCTAACACTGATCATCATTTTTGCTACCAGTTTCTTTGTTCGTAAATGACATCCAGAAAAGCATCATCCAAACCTGTCCCATCTAAGTTAAGGAGGACATACCATAAATAATTGTTTCCCTTAAATATGGTATGCAGACTGTCTTATGTACATTTTACAGCTTACTTTAGTGATGAGCTAGTTTGAACCTTCTTTCTTTCATCAGTTGCTTACTGAAAAAAAAAAAAAAAAAGCTTTATTCTGAAGTTTTCCCTCAGCATGCTCTCAATTGTCATGTAATTCTCATTTATATCACATTACATTTAATTGAAAGTTGTCCCATACCTCTACCTTTTTGTGTGGAATAATCCACATATTTACCTAGCCTTTACCCTTGGTTCACAGTATTCACAAGCTGCCCCTCAGGTTCTGATGTTTCATTTTCTTCCCAAGAAAGATCATGATTACTTTCCACACTTTTTCTGGGATATGATTACAATGCTAGTCCTAATCTAGTCCTAATATTTATTTATTTATTTATTTATTTATTTATTTTAAGGTCAGCCTTCTGTGGGTGTGGTTTTGTGTGTGTGTGTGTGTGTTTTGTTTTTTTTTTTTTTTCCACTCCTTCTTACAGTGATAGTCTGAACCTTCCTTTTTGTTACAGACTTGCAGTCTCTCCCTAAATCTAGGCATCCCCCAGTACCTCGCAACAATTATTTTTGTTGTTATCACTGAGAGCCCTAATGACTAAAATCCTATTTCCTCTAGGGTAATCTTTTCAAAGACATTCTTACTCTCATTCCTTAATTTTCTAATTAAATTTACTTAAACCCTAACTGAACCTTAACTCTAAATTTCCGCAAGACTCTAGGCACATTTAAGAAAGTACTTAATTATTTTCAATGAGAAATCTAAAAGTGATTTTTCTGACACTTCCTTCTGGGTTTCCTTTACAACTATGCATTCACTGTCACTCCAAGGAAGTTTATTACTTTGTTACTGAGAAGTCAAATATGAAATGTTTCAGTATTTTTGTTGCCTCTTTCTATGACCTTCTTTCTGCACAGCCACATCTTCCAGTTTATTCAACTTTAAACTGTGTTTAGTGACACTACTAATTTTGTTCATTGAGATACCAAGACACCACTATTCTGAATTCATTTTTGGCCTTACCTGAAATTCATTGTTCTTGGCCTTTTATAGATCATAGTTTATAAAGCCTAACCTGAAATTTTGGTTTAGAGTTAACTCAATAACTAGCTATAAAATTCTGTTCTGCATTTTATCTTTGAGAAACCAAATATCTCATGGTCTTAAAAGCAGCTTTGGTTTGTCCACCTTATTTTCATATCTTCAGATCTTTTAAATCATAATCTTTACCACAGTAATAGCCGGAACAAGCAAATGGTGTTTGTAATGTGAGCAAGGTAGAACAGAATCACCAGTATTTTGGCCTTTGGGATCTGCTTCTTAAAAGTTTATTTTTAGGGTTAAAAGCTTCTAATTTACTAAAACTAAATTATAACTCTTAATTTAAACGATCTTCAGTAACACCACCTGGGACATTATTCCTCTTTCTCTGACTAAGAATTTCTTTCTGTAATATGTTTTCCATGGAGCTACTAAGATGATTAGAGGACTGGAGCACTTGTTGTACGAGGACAGGCTGAGAGAACTGGGCCTGTTTAGCCTGGAAAAGAGAAGATAAGGTGAGACCTCACCAATGTGTGTAAATATCTGAGGGGAGGGTGTCAAGAGGATGGAGCTAGTCTCTTTTCAGTTGTGCCCAGTGAGAGGACGAGAGGCAATGGGCACAAACTGAAGCACAGGAAGTTCTGGCTGAATATTAGAGGGCAATTCTTTACTGTGAGGGTGACAGAGCACCGGAACAGGTTGCTCAGAGAGGTTGTAGACTCTCCTTCTCTAGCGATACTCAAAATTTGCCTAGATGCCCTTCTGCACAATGTGCTGTAGGTGATCCTGCTCAGCAAGGGGGTTGGACTGGGTAGTCTTCAGAGGTCCTTTCCAACCCCAGCCATTCTGTGATTTTGTGATTCTGATGTAAATTCATGGCTTCTACTATATTAAACCCTAATTCTAACCATGGGCTTCTACTAGCCTCTGTGACATGTTCCAAAGGTCACTGACAACTTTTATTCAGATAAAGACAACAGATAGTATTCTAAATTTCCTCAAGAACTGCTCTAATATTACTTTGGTATCAGCTTCCCAACAAATATTATTATTTTGTTGTTTACTAAGCTCTGGCCTCATTGTACCAGATGGAAAGATGCTCTTGAGTCTGTCACTAAGAAAGTTATGTTTGCTGTCTTGAAATAACTTCATATCTCACTTCAAATGGCATTTTTATTTTTATTTTCTAACATCTTAAGTGTTAGGACGGTGTCTCATTCCTATCACGAATCCCAGACCCCAGACTTTAAGTGAGATTAATGAAATTTAATGAAATACCTAATTTTGTCATTGAGAAACCTAATAACTACTGCCTTATTTTTTTTCCTCCCGCTTTTTAAACTACAGCTAGATACCTAACCAAAACTAGGAATATCTGCTAATCCAGTGGAGGGATTTTCCCTGACAGATTCACACATACACACATACACATACACAACACTACCTGATGTAGTGGTGGAGCTCGGCTGCCCACCCGAGTAAAACCATCACGCCTAATCAGCACTTTTAGTAGTAAACTCTCATACTGTGCAAAAGTTTCTACTGGATTGACTCCCAGAACTACAAGATCTAAGTGCTCTTACACTACCCAGAGTCCTAAGACAGCAGCCAATATTGGTACACCAAAAGCTTAAATAATTATCCAATCAAACTTTTGGCTTGCATTTGAGTGCTAAATATGGTGCTGAAAGCATTGCCACTCAAACTCTAAACTCTAAATTATCACAGATGGCCTACTCAAAGGACAGAATACCAGGACAATCTCTTATTAGGTAGTCCATGCTTTTTGTTGCCATAACAGAAAAAAAAAAAAAAAAAAGCAGAATTCAAAAACTGAGACAAACACATAATACTCCAACACAGAAATATCAGATTTCTGATGATGCAATTCATACCTTGATATTTTGCAAAACCTTCCAACTTGTTCTTTGCTCAGATGATCTGTGACACTGCCAAACCAGCTCTTCACTAACTTAGAGATCTCCATATCTCACTTCAGTGTACTTGAAATCAAGCTAAGAGTAGAATATGATAAACCACTCCAGCATTAGAAATATAGTTTGTGTTAATATTTTCTTTATTCTTGAGCCTTTCAACACAAAGTTGAGAAATCATCTCCTAGGGGGTTTGGGGTTACGATCACATATTTGCATCTTGAGCTTCTCCGTCATATTTTCTTCAGTGCCTGATTCTAAGGATTAAAACCTCTCTGATGAGTGAAGTGACTGATAAAGCTGATCTAACGGTAAGAATTAAAACTCAAAAGAAGATATACAGCAAAGTGCATCAATTAACCCTCCAATTAAGAAAGGTAAGCCCATGTTAAGTAGTTATTTTGAACAATTTTCAGACTAACTGCTTTGTATATCTTCATATGTGAGCATTCAGACAACAAAGACACATTATTTAAAACATTTTCTTGTTTTCAGATAAATTGTTTACTATACTCAGTACTTTCCAGCCCCACTTGACCTTCAGTTTGTATGTATCAGTACTTCTGTGCCTCTGTGATGTCATTGTGAGATGACTTTAACTACCTGTACACATGCAAAATTTGTATCTGAGACTTCCTTACATGTCTGCAAAGAGATCCAAAGTCATCAGATATAAGAATACACTTAATTTTCATATCTAACCCTGCAGGTAAATCATAATCTGAACAACTGATGAAAAAGCTCCAATATCCCAATGAGAAAACATGATTAATATTTAAGAAAGTGCATACAGTACAGTGAGAACCTTTGAGTGAGAATAGGAGCAGATAGACAAATTACATTCAAACCAATAACATTTTACTTTTGTCAAAATGCACTTAACAAAAAAAAAAATCTTAAAGGCAAAAATTTTAGAGGAAATCAAATATTCTATGAAATGTTTAATTTTGTGGACAGCCAAATTTGTTATTCCTATGCAATCTGTTGTGGCAAGGGAATTTTGTTCATTTATTTGTGTTTACCTGTCTTTCTCACTACAGAATTTTAGAATGAGCAAGCCCTTAGACAATGCTATTTCAAGGCACCTGAACAAAGAAGGAGGAGAATGAACTTCATTGGCTGATGCAAGAAGGAACGGCAGATGAGGATAAGATCATTTCTTCACTTAAAGAATTTCCTGTGGTGGTTTTACTCGGGTGGGCAGCCGAGCTCCACCACAACCGCTCTCTCACTCCCCCTTCTCAAAGAGGAACGGGGAGAAAATACGACGAAAAGGGCTCAAGGGTTGAGGTAAGGATGGGGAGACCGCACAGTAACTATCGTGACGGGCAAAACAGACTCAGCACAGGGAGATAGTAAGATTTATTATTTATTATTAACAAGCTAGAGAAGCGAGAAACAAAGGAAAGAAACCAAAAGCACCTTCCCCCCCATCCGCCCTCTTCCACCTCCCTCCACCCGAGCGGCGCAGGTGAACGGGGGAACAGGGGTTATGGTCAGTCTATAGCACTTCTTCTTTGCCACTCCTTCTCAATCACTCTCATCCTCTGTGCTGTGGGGTCCCTCCCACAGGATGTAGTCCTTGCTGAACTGATCCGGCGTGGGCTTCCCACAGGCAGCAGCTCTTCAAGAACTGCTCCAGATATGGGTCCGTACCACGGGGTCCATCCATCAGGAGCAAATTGCTCCAACCTGGGTCCCTCACAGGCAGCAGCTCCTGCCAGGTCACCTGCTCCTGTGTGGTCTCCTCTCCACAGACTACAGGTCCGGCCTGGAATCTGCTCTGGCAGGGGTCTTCCACAGGCCGCAGCCTTCATCGGTGCAGGTCCACCTGCTCCACCGTGGTGTCCTCCACGGGCTGCAGTGTGGAACCCTGCTCCACTGTGGTGCTCCACGGGCTGCAGGGGAACAGCCTGCTTCACCATGCTCCTCACCACAGGCTGCAGGAGACTTCTGCTCCGGCGCCTGGAGCACCTCTCCCCCTCCTTCTTCACTGACCTTGGTGCCTGCAAGGCTGTTCCTCACTCCTCTCACTCTCCCAGCTGCTGTTGAGCAACATTTTTTTTCTTCCTTTCTTAAATATGCTCTCACATAGGCACAAACAACATTGCTTATTGGTTCGGCTCTGGTCAGCAGTGGGGCTCTTACCTAACATGGGGAAGCTTCTAGATTCTTCTCACAGAAGCCACCCCCATGGCCCCCTGCTACCAAAACCTTGCCACGTAAACCCACTACACAGACCACTTAAAGAATTTCCTTAGGAAAGGCAGGGCAATGAAAATTCTCATCATGCTTCATTCTAAATAAAGGTGAATCTAAATGTATGGTAACCCTGCACTCACAGGGTCCAACAGGAGACAACAAAAGCATGGAGAGTGTTTGCCAGTTGTTAGCAATATGGCTTATTGCTATTTCTGAGAGGAGTGCTATAATGAGCCATCTAAGAAGTAATATTCAACAAATCCAAAATATTCTGTTGCACAAAGGAAGGGCTAGGTGAAAAAAAGTATTGTATTCTTACAATGAATAGAGAGGTTTTCCTTATTTTATTTTTTTTTAAGTCCACAGGATGGAAAGAACCTACTTCTTCATTAGGCAAAAAAATACATAAAAATTCTTAAAAAGCTGATATTAAAAACTTGGAACAAGATGAAGTGATCCTATTATCTGCACTATGTTTTATAATCATGAAATTCAGAATTAAAATTGTGTTTTCTGAAGCTTACTTAACAAGCCTGTGCCAAGACAATTCACTGGGCTTTCTTGCACACAAAACTATGTTTAACAAAGATTCACTTGACAAGAATCAAAAGAAATTATCTCTGAAAATGGTTAACAACTTTCCTATTATGTATTTGCACTTAAACCAAATTTTTAAAAATAAACCTTAAGTATTCCTTTCTATGCTAATGGGTAAAGTACAGAATCCCTCCTTTCTGCTTCTGTCATTCTGCTAGGCCACTCCTGCCTTTGTTAACTACTGTTATGAACAAGGAAGGCAATCTAGTTTCTATGCCCAATGAATTCTTCTTCAGAGAGATTATTCAGAGTCTTTTCCTAGCAGGCAAGTACATACACAGGACTTGAAATTGATTTTTCATCCATCTGGATTCTTTTTCATGTGTTTTATGCTTTTCTGGTATTAAAAAGGTTTTCCTACTTTAGCTTAATAAGGTCCCTTTAAAATTCAATACAGAAAAGAACAAAACTATGTAATTAAACATAACTGTGTAAATCATCCCACCAGTGTAGCACTCAGAAATGAGCTGGTCTCAGTGCCTTGGACTTTTCTGTACTGCCCAAGTGCTCTTGTCCTTTCTCTTCTTTCTAAGTAGAAAAAATGCATCAGAGAGTACCATAGCTAACAGTAAGTCACTGTTACGTATTCAGCATTGACAGAACATTGATCTACTGACCTCATATTCCAAAATAATAGAAGTCATAAGTAACTAAAAATGCATTTTTACTCTTAGTTTCATCATTCTTATTGATCATTTCAGTTAAAGCAGGAAAAGAGAAGACCTCAATCAGTAGGAGGAAAGGGATAGGTAACAGAATATTTAAATCTCTCAGATACCTTGGAATAACTTCAAGAAGATCAGTTTAACCTTACAAGATGAAAAATGGTCTATTAAAATGTTAGCATCACCAGAGAGGCACTCTAAGATCTCATAGGGAACGAATGAGACAACCAGAAATAGGCAAATATGCTGTCTTTCTTTAAAAGGAGACAAAAGTTAGATAACAAGTTTAATATGAATACCTGGGAACATACAAAAGTAACAAAGCTATTAGTAAGTGAATGAAAAAAATCAACACCAATATGAGTTATGGCAGAAGTAGATTTAATTAGAAACATAAATATTTGAAAAGAAGGTAGTTTTCTTACAGAAAGTAGTTTCTTTTCCTGAGTGAGCTAGGAGTTTAGCTTGGGAAAGAGAAAGCTGAGGGAGGATTTTATCCATGTGTATAAAAATCTGATGAAGGGGGAAAGGAAGACTCTGTGTTGCCCAGTGGCAAGACAAGATGCAACAGGCACAGACTGAAACACAGGAAATAATTTTTAAATATGAGAAAACGCTTATTTACTGTGAATGTTGTCAAACACTGGAACAAGTTACCCAAAGAGGATGTGGAGTGCCCAATCTTGGTTATATTCAAACTCACTTGGACATGCCCCTGAGCAACCTGCTGCAGGTATCCCTGCTCTGAGCAGGAATGAGACTTGGCAGTTTGCAGAAGTGCCAGTCAGCCACAGTCCTGCTGTGGTTCTGTGACACAGTAAGATAACAGGTTTTATGAACTTTAGCAAAATTTCAGATGTTTTTTCATAACTTTCTCATTAAAAATAAATAAATAAAAATAAAGCAGCAGCATCACAATGCAAAAACTTCTAACATGAACACAGATTCAGGACTTCGATGTTCAGTGAGTAGTTGTTAGTGTTTCACTAACACAATGGATAGACTTATTTAATGGGATTCTGTAGAGGCTTAATTTTGGCCTGCATCTAGTTTACATCTCACAAATTAAATATAGGACAAGAAAATGCCCTTATTAAATATGAAAACATGTTTTTATAGAATGTAAATATGTTTACATTCCACATTAGAAAGGAAAATAAGCAAGGCTGGAAGAGTAGAATTACAGTTTCAAATATGTTGACAGCTTAGAGAAATGGTATAAGCCTAAGATTCAATTCATTAGAAGATCATGGAAGATCTCTCCCATAGAGAGAAGAAAACTGTCTGGGAAGCAATTCTTCAGAAAAGAGACGACTGTAAGATGAACTCTCATTGACACAGATCTGCTCTCAGGTAATGTAAACATTAAGTTGGAATGTATAAATAGCAGTGCAAGATAACTCCTCTACTGTGCTCAGAATTGGTAGTACTTAACCTCAAGCTTTACTGCTTTTGACTTTGAAGGGAAAAAAAGTTCTCCTTTTATTGTTTTGACACCTTGATTAACAGGGTCAACATGATTATACACTTTCCTTTGTAATGCAAGTACACAAACTGTGAACTCACCAGTATGGATTAAATTATGCAAGACCTTTCCATGGAGAAGCTATAAGAGCTGATTTTATTGTGCACCCTTAATTGAAACAGTAAAAGAAATAAAAACAGGTTTCAAATAATTATTTTGATATCTCAGAAAAAATATAAACTGCTTTATATTTTGATCTTTTAAAATAAATTTAAGTATTGTCACATATTAATTGAATTATGAGGCTGTGTGATCTTTGCAAAGAGTAACATAAATGTAAAATATTGTAGCATAGTTTATGTTATATTAGTGGCATAGCTTAATCTCATAGATAAGAAAAGATTGCATTTGCTTCTTTCCTTATCTGAAGATTTACTTGTGGAAACCCAAAATCCAGTGATGCACTTTCAAGAGACATTAGAAATACCCAATAAAATGGTATTTGTTGGGGCTCTGTAATGCAGTGAGAATCAACAAGGATGTGGAATAAAGCAGCTGTGCCTTTCAATTGTTTTACTGAATGATTGTTGTTAACATCTGTAACAGAGGAAACAAGCACAGGCACCATTTGAATTCCTACAACACAAATGTTTGCATGATTCTCTACTCTTTCTCTCTGAAACTGATCCAAGTCTTTCATGGAAAGATGAGGGTAGGGCATCTATTCTGTCACTTCAATTTCCTTTCCCTGTTCCACAGAAACGAAGAGAACATCTTTTTTTTCTTTCTTTTTTTTTTTTTTTCATGATAAGAAGGGAAATGGACTGTTCTGTAATATTCAGTCAGCTTGTGTGCATTATTTCTAAGTCACAGAGGGAGCTATTTTGAATCCCAAAGGCACAGTTCCATCTCAAAGTTAAAATGAGTTACCAAAAAAGAAAGAAGAATAATTTTATATAAAAATCCTATCTACAGCTAAACAAACTAGAAACAAATGATCCATAAACAATAACAGGGAATTTATACTTGAGGAATATTTTTGAAGAGCCTTTTTGTAAAGACACTAATCATTCCTAGTGATAAGAAAAAAGTCATATGAGATAAAACACCAGAAAGGCTGTCCATGCAATGTTCCCGAATGCTAACGAGCATTGCTTTACACAGAGGACGGCCGTGAACTTCAGAAATGAAGCAAATGATTCCTCTCCATTGCTGCTGACAAATATTTGAGCCATAAGACCTGATTAAGTACTAATTGCTGGCCATCAGTGAATGCTTTCTGTGGTATCTTGAAATGAAAATGAGGATGTGTAACCAACCAAGAAATTCACTAGCTTGGCAATGACCTGTTAAGGGAATCTGATGGACATTTAGTGATACTTTTCACCATTTTCATGCTACAGTATTTTTTAAATTTTCATCATCTTAGTGAAAAGATTCTGTAATAGAAAAGTCATTCTCTGACTGTTTTGTTTAGAATTTCCATAGAGTAAATGTCATTTCAATTTAGCTTATTGTTTTGAAGAATATTTTGACATATGAGCATGATATGAATCAATATGACTTGAAAGAAAAACATTAATGAACCACTTTTATCATTATGTATTTATTAAAAATTCCATCACACAAGTAGACCCTAATAACATTAAAACTCAAAATATGGGACCTCCCGTGAGTAGGTCAAACTACCCACTGCAGATAATTCATCTGACAAATGCAGTTCGCTTCTTTGTTCATAAATCATTCATGAATCCACCCCATTTATATATACATAAAATGGGAAATATTTGTGAGTGATTATAAATAGATATTAACTATCTGTGGGAACATCCTGAACAGATTACACAAACAAATTTTGGCTTCTTAGTAATTCACATAATGGTGCCTCCATCTGTTCCAAACATTTCATTGGTTGCATGGAACATGGGACTATTATATCTGTTCTCACAGTAAAAAGACAGGAAAATTATAAAAGCCAGAGAAAGAGTAATTCACTTCTGTGGACTTTAATATCAGAAGCATTGCTTCTCTAAACTTCAATGTGCATTTCTAAAAGTTCACAGAGCAAAATGCTTGTATTTAAACATTATTGAAGCATTATAATTGTCCAATATATATTTTAAATCTAAAGCCATTTTACAGCACAAATAGGTATGTAATCTGTTCAAAACAATAAATTACAATGCAATTCATTTTCATTACATTAATTACATCTTTGGTAACAGCTACAGATTTCCCTGCTGAAGAAAACTCTAGTAAACAGTTGCCTATGAAATGCTGACACTGTAGATGGTAATTTTTATCTAGCACAAACCAGAGAGACTACACAGGAAGAGGACATCAGATTTTAAGCAAGTAAACAGCTACAGAATATTCAGCTTTAGATATTTGTCATTAATTAACATTTTAATTAACATTTCTCAAATTCAGTCAGTTTCATTGATATCTAATAATAAACATAAGAGTGTCTGCAACTAAAGAGACAGGTGTAGTCTGAAACTAAAGTGTCAAGGTTTTTCAGCCTTCACAAGATATATTTGCAACTGACTCTACCTTGACTGGTTTACCATCCTATTTGCAAAGGCAGGTTGCAGGAGGTGACTTCCAAAGGTTCCTCCAGCCGACACCTCTAAAGAGCCATGAAGTTGACTGCAGTGTGCTATTACTACTCTTCAGCAATTTGTAACCAACCCTTCAGCTGAGAGACAATAGCTCAGTGTGGAAGTGTATTTCAGTACAAAGTAAAATGGATGAATATAAACCGCTGCTAATAGTTTAAACAAACCTGTTCCTCTTTGTTCTGAAAGGGACTAGAAATGCTTGTGTCATCAGTTATCAGTCCACATAGCTGATGTTCCAACAATTTCAAACAACTGAAGGGTATTAATGAATAGCCAGTGGGTAATGACATCTTAAATTGCTACATCTATTTCAGAAATGAGTGTATGACTGTGCCCTAAGGTTCTCAATTTCAAAAGGATAGATTATGAGAAATTAAGAGTACTGGTTGGTAAAGACAGCTGCACTGACAAAAGTACAAAAACAATCTAAAATTTATACCCCAGCCAAGGGGGAAAACTTCTAGAGAGGTTTTCATACCTAATTAGCTAAATAATGTCTTCAAGAAAGGATACTAAATGCAAGTAGAAGAACAATAAAGATTGAAATAAAGGATCGTTCAACAAAGAAATGTTACATTTTAGTCATCAGAAAGTACAAGGAATAGCTAAAAGTCAAGTTGACGGGCTAAGAAGGAGATTAAAATAGGAAAGAACTATTTAGTGAGACGGCATAGTGCCTTCTAAGTAGGAAGAGGTTAAAATTAAGGGTAATTTAGAAAAACTTCAAAAGCTAAACTAACAGCTTACTTAAGTTTCAGCTAGAGTAAATGAGCAAGGTATGAAAAACAGAACAGCTAACGCAAAAGGAAATAAAAGGTAAATAATAGAGTGGAAAAATATTTCAGATAAAATACAGTGCTGTCAGAAGGAGAGTACAAACAATCCTGACTACCAGAGATAGTGGTAACTACTGAGCTACACATAATTGAAGGGATATCAGGGATTTAATGACGAAATTCAAAAAACAGAAACTTCCTCAAATTTGTGTATTTCTTTAAAAAAAATAAAATAAATGCTTAAGACTCTTGGTATGTTGTCACAGCTTTTCAAGTTTCATGTCTATTTTTCAAAATTTTGCAATCAGAATCTCAACTATTCACACACACCACACCCCCATGCCCACCTCCACCCCACCAAAAAAAAAAAAAAGATCGATTTCATTCTTAGTTTCAAATTTCATTTCTTTGCAGATGAGCTGAAAGAACATCTGAGCTGAAGGAACATTGTCAGGCATATCATACTGTTCACAGTTCTATGGAGAATAAATTGTTGAATAAATAACTTGACCCACAGTGAAGAAGTGCCTTCTACTGTAACTATTTGCAAATTTTGCTTATTAGGCAAAGTGTATACTTGGTGAAAAATAACTACAATAGGAAACGAAACAGTCAAATGACTACTAAAGAATGAATATCTTGTTATGTCCACAAAAACATGCTAGCATGCATATAGATAAATATCCACATAGCTTGAAAAGATCTTTTGGAGTATACGGTTTTAATAGACTAGCAGGTTTAGTACATTAATGAAGCTTTCTTTTCTTTTAGCTTATGCAATTACTTTGACCAATTTAGCTGATATAAATAATCATATGCCTTAGTTAGGGAACAGTGCCATACAGAGCCCTACCCATGTAAAACTGTAAGTTCTGGAGTATATTCAATACTCTCTCAAATTCATAACTATAAAAATGTATATAACAAATGCTTAGCCTAATTAAGAGACAGTACGTGAAACAGATTGGAACTAGGTCCAAGTAGGGGTAGTTTACAAACCAAAGTTTAATGGAAAGGCTATAGATAGATAGATAGATAGATAAAAAGACCCATTCACAGAAACATGTACAAAGCGTGTATTTCAGTAAAAAAAAAAAAAAAAAAAAAATTAATATTGCTGTAACTACGGATGTTTGTGGATCATGGAAGCTGAATTAAATTTTTCTCTCTTTTTTAATCCAATCCCATTTTAGAAAAGTTCATTATTTTACAACTCACATCTAAGAGTGAGACCAGGTTGCTGTCATTTAACGTACATATACTACTGATTATTTCTTGATATAATGAGAGACTCAGAACTAGCCAATTAGTCACTACATTGATGTCTTTTTAGAAGCAATAGGTCTGGTAACAGCAAAAAATACTGAGTTTACCTTCTGCAGATGTGCTAATCAATACAAAATTTAAGCAGCAACAGAATATACACTAAATTTGTAGTTGCACTAAAGCCAGGAAGTATTTTTTTCAGTTAAAAATGTTGACCACTTCTAGAAGATGACCTAATTCCTAAATATTAGGATCACTTTGCAGGTATACTAAGAAAACGGAAATAGAAACACACTGCTGTCTCTAAAACTGCCCAATCAAAACATTAATGCATATCTGTAACTTTTTTATCAGGAACATTAAGCTGATGGAAAAAGATTGCTGAAAATGCTGGCAAAGAGTTCATGTCTTTTACTGTGAGCATTGGCTCTTGAGATGCAACACTAAAGATCAAAATGCATTACCATCTGAATATTGTTCAGTGGACTGTGGGAAATGAGCCAGTGGCTCTCAGTCTGATTTTGAATGGCCATATCATCCCTACAAAAATTTGCAGAGACACATGGGAAGAACAGCCTTGAAAATTATATTATGTTCTGGACATAAAAGACAAAGTTTCCACCAAATCAGTGACTGAGGCATGTGTCTGAATTGTGCAGGCTGTAGGACTGTCAGTCTAATCAGTATTTTTTACTATAAATAAATTTATTTTCTTGTAAATTCCATACTTCCTTCTCAAAAGGAGCAAGCTTGCACTCTCAGAAATGACACATTAGTTTTACTTATTAAAGTGATACCATAGATCTCTCAAACAAGGGTAATACACTTCTTCTTTCAGAAGTTGTGCTAATATTGAGGACGAAGCACCAATCCATACCACATTGCTCAGATCATTTTTAACACCTGAAACCTTTTCATTCCTTTAACATTCCTTTAAGCTCATGGCGCACACACACACACCCCACCCCAGTACACTAGAAATCTTCTATGGCAACATACATCAGAGGAACTTTCTGGAAATGAAATGTGATGAAAGAGAACGGCAGCTCTGCCTCCACCCACTCACCCCACCCCACCCCACCCCACCACAAAAAAAAAGTAAATCCAAACATAAACAGAAAAATAGAGGTAAAGGGATGAGTCAAAAACAGAGGGAAACAAAGTCTTTTTCTGTCCTTTACATTACTGTGTAATAACTACATAATGATTGTTGTGTGGAAGCTTATCTGTAATCAGATTTTGTCAGACTGGAGGATGAGCTGGGGCACAAGGTTTTGATTTCTAGAGACCAATTACTAAATTTCTGACTCAGGTCATATAATTGGAGATAAGTTTGTTGATCTCCATGCTAATGGCTATTTGTGATTGTCAGAAAATACATCCAACTGACAGAAATGGCAGTCCATGGTCCAGGGAAAATTAGCAACTATATAGGTCAAATCTGAATGACACCAAAAAGGAAGGATGAAAGATCACGCCTTATTAGCTCATATTATGGAAGAATCTCACAAACATCCCTTTCTATGATCTTTACATTCATTCACATATATTTATAAGGAAATTGTATAGGAGCAAATAGGTACGGAAAAATTCTTAATATTTCAGAATAAGGTTATATAAAACCAAAGTTTAAATGAAAGCTTTATGAATACATACTTTGTATTTTAATCCCAAACACTTAATGATATGGGAAGGCCCAGTAATGTTAGAATATAACTTTTTAAAGAAAGGTTTACATACAATGGTGGCAGTGTTCTCCTCAATCCTGCTGATGAGGGGAAAGAATGTAAGAAGGAGGGCACTAATAGGAGATTGGCTCCAGAACTGATGTCAGAGACAAGGTTTTCAATTCTATGGCCATGGGACCCTGTTTGAGGATCAACATCTGCTTGGGAGAGACAGGATACACCTCTCTAAGGGGCAAAGACATTTTCGCCAGTAGGATGGTTGAATTCATAAAGAGGGCTTTAAATTAGAAAGGATGAGGGAGGGAGAGGCAACCAGCAGCCTTGTGGAAGAATGATGCAGAGGGCTGCTGAACAAGGGGCATGGGGTGGTGTGATGGGGAGGGATCACAAAATCATTGAAACGGAGCTTGAGCAGGGTCCTCTCCGGTGCTTACAGGTTTGCAAGGAAATAACTACAAGGAATCATCATGGAGAAGGCTTCTAGGAGCACAACGTGCTGTGGTGCCCTCTTAAGTGCCTATACACTTGCATATGCAGTATAGGGAATAAAAAGATGGGTTAGAGATGTGCATACACTTGCAGGACTATGGTCTTACTGGCATCATTGGGTTGTTGTAGGATGGCTCCCATGATTGGAGTGCTAAAATAGGAAGGACAGGCTGGAGGACATGTCACCCGCTATGTGAAAGACCAGCTGAAGTGCATGGAGCTTTGCCTGGGAATGAATGAGGAGCTGGCCAAGAGCTTATGGTGTAAAGGGAAGACAGAGCTAGGTGAAATTACAGTAGCAGGCTGCTCCAGGCCACCTGACAGGGAAGAACAAATGGACGTCGCCCCCATGCAGACAGTTATGAAACATCTCTCACAAGGCCAGGGTTCCATTTTGGGGCTAGTTATCTTTAATGTTTTATAAATGATCTTGATGCAGGACTCAAAAACATACTAAATAAGACTGCAGCTGATAATAAATTAGGAGGAGTTTTTGACTCCATTGAGGGTGGAAAGCCCTTGCAGAGAGATCTTGACAGGTTAGAGTGCTGGACAGTCACCAATTGCATGAAGTTTAACAAGAGTGAGTGCTGGATTCTGAACCTATGGTAAGGCAATCTTGGATATACATACAAACTGGGCAATGAGAGGCTGAAGAGCAGCCCTCTTGAAAGTGATCTAGGGGTTGTGGGAGGTGGTAAGTTGAATATGTGTCAACAGTGTGCCCTGGCAGACAAAAGGGCCAACTGGGGTTGTATCAATCTTGGGGTGTATCAATCACAACATTGTTACGGAATCAAGGGAATTCCCTTCCCATTGTTGAGGGAAACAAAGGTCCCGCTGTCCCACTATATGGTATGCTGATGAAGCCTAACCTTCAGTAGTGTGTGTAGTTTGAGGCACTACTGTTTAAGAAGTATATAAAACTATTGGAGAATGTCCAAAGGAGGACAACAAAGATGGTGAAATGTCTAGAGGGGAAGATGTATTAAGAGTGACTGAAGTCACTTGTCTTATTTTATTCACAGAAGAGGAGAATGAGGGGAAACCTCATCATGGTCTACAGCTTCTTCATAAGGGGAAGGGGGTGGGGGGGAGGGGCACTCATCTCTTCTCTCTGGTGAAGAGTGAAAGGACCTGAGGGAATGGCATGAAGCTGTGACAGGGAGGTTCAGGTGGGATATCAGGAAAAATTCTTCACTGAGAGGGTCGCCAGGCACTAGAACAGGACCCATGAAAGTGATCATGACACCAAGTCTTCCATAGGTCAAGAAGCATTTGCAAAAGTCTCTTGGACATATGGTTTTATTTTTAGGTAGTCTTGTGAGGAGATAAGAGTGGGATGTGGTGATCCTTTTGGGTCCCTTCCAACTCATGATTTTCTATATATTTTATGATACCAAGAACAGGGCCTCATTAACAACTTCAGCCACCCTAATATCTGTTGAGGGACAACACAGAAGAACAAAGGAAATCGATGACTCAAGATAGGAAAGCTAAAGCTCAGAAAAAAAAATTGAATCTTGCCAAGGACATTAAGGGAAACAAGAAGAGTTTCTACAAGTACATCAGTGATTGTACAAGTTCTGCACAAGGTTGGGAACAACCCCAGGCACCAGTGCAGGCTGGGGGCCACCCAGCTGGAGAGCAGCCTGGCAGAA
The DNA here is from genome assembly GCF_013377495.2 of Cygnus atratus. Taxonomy (NCBI): domain Eukaryota; kingdom Metazoa; phylum Chordata; class Aves; order Anseriformes; family Anatidae; genus Cygnus; species Cygnus atratus. The sequence continues at coordinate 30,768,060 of NC_066396.1, read as the reverse complement.
AATGACTTGAGGGTTCTGGTGGACACTCAGTCGAACACAAACCAGCAGTGTGCCCTTGCCACTAAGAAAGCTAATGATATTCTTGGCTGATTTAGGAAAGGTATTGCCATCGGACAAGAGAGATGAACCTTCTCCTCTCTGTTCAGCACGGATGAGGCCACACCTGGAGTTCTCTGCCCAGGTCTGGGCTCCCTAGGACATGAGAGACACGGACATACAAGGGGCCACTCAGAGGACCAAGGGACTAGAGCAACTCTCCTATGAGAAAACGTTGATAGAGAGGGGACTGTTCACTGTGGAGAAGAGGGGGCTCAGGGGGCATGGTGTTTTCACACCGATGGCCAGCCAAGCTCTGCCACAGCACTCTCTCACTTCCCTTCCTCAAAGGAAAAGAGAGGGGAGAAACTAAGATGGAAAATAAATAAATACAGGCTAACATGTTGAGATGAGGATAACCTAATTAAAGGAAAAATATAGAGACAAACGATCAAAAGGTGTGTGGAAGCAAAGAGAGTAAAGACATTTATTTTCTACTTGTCATTGCCATTTCTTATGAAGCACGGCCTCAGTGTATGCATAGCAGTTGTTCAGGAGGACAGAGGTTTTCATAACAGGAGCCCCCCCCCACCTTCCCCTTTCCCAGCTTTTATTACTCAGTGTGACATCATATGGGATCACTGCCCTGGCAATGACCCCTCCCCACTTCTTGCCCACCTCCAGCCTACTAGCCCTGGGGGACTTTAAAGAGAGTCTTGATGCTGTGCCAGCACTGCTCAGCAATAGACAAAACATCAGTGTGATATCAGGGCTGTTCTAGCTACAGGTGCAGAGCACAACACCATAAGGACTGCTTGGGGAAAGGTGACTCCATCCCAGCCACATGCAGTACAGGGCGATCTCATCAATGTGTATAAATACCTGAAGGGAGGGTACAAAGAAGATGGAGACAGTTTCAGTGTTATCCAGTGCCAGGAAAAGAGGCAATGGGAACAAATTAGAAGAGGTTCAGGTTCCGTCTGATCATCAGGCAGCACTTGTTTGCTGTGAGGGTGACTGAGCACTGGCACAGGTTGCCATGGTAGATTTCAAGTCTCCCTCCTTGGAGACCGTCAAAAGCCATCTGGACGTGATCCTGGGCAACCTGCTCTGGGTGTTCCTGCTTGAGTTGGGGGATGGACAAGATGACCTCCAGAGGCACCCTGCCAACCTAAATCGTCCTGTGATTTGTTTCCTCATTTTGACCAGCTTCCTGCAAAGGTCTCTAAGTAGTTGTATGCCAGGCCATAACACGGTTTGGCACTTGAGTACATGTGGTCTATCACTATTGTAGAACTAATCATGAGAAGCTCACTTGTATTAGTGAATATAACATTGTGTATAATTCCACGTGAGTTACTCATTTGTCTTCCTGGTTGGCATCTTTGAAATTCTTTGTGCCATGCATTTTTCGTGTATCCAGGTAGTCCTGCATATAAACAGAAGCTTCTTTGTTAAAAATACACATGTACGCATACACACCCATCCCCACACACACACACCTAAACACAAAAAATATTGACATGCACACACACACATACACATGCAGAGAAGGGGAAAAAAAAAAAAAAAAAGGAAGAAAAAAAAAGGTGGCATTGCTTATTTTTCACTCCTGTAAATGGTTATTTTTTGCCTTCAGACCCAATAATGGACTCCAAGCTGCTGCCCACTTCATGATCCATTCATGAATCAAAGGAAGGAAGCAGGCAAGTACAAAAACACCACACTCCCTTGGCAGACTTTGCTATTTAACAGCTTTTTTTCTCAGAAGGAAACAATTTGCCCAGGAATGGACTGACATCTTTTCTCTCTTTAATAGCTCCACAGGCTCTTCTTTTCACAGTATCAAACATCAATTGTCTGCTTCCTGCTCAGTAATTCTCAGTCTCACACCACCTTACTGATAGGAGGTATGTGTATCAGCAAATCTTTTCTCATCCAGCCTTGTCCACACCTCACCCTTACTTTACAGGTACGACATTTTGAAATAAACATTTGCCAGCTTTTTTTGAGGCTTTTCCTTGCATTCAGGACTTTTTCCATAAACTTTCATAACGTTGTTTCCTCATCACATTTCAACCAAATGGCCTTGAAACTTCATTGTCTTTTCCCACCCATCAGAACAACAACAACAAAATATTAAAAAAGCATTTTGCACTGCAGATCTGCCATGACCATTGCCATTCATCTTTATGGGGTTATTGCTTCCTTGTGTTCCTCTTATCTTTTTATATTTGTCCAGAATATTTTTTTTTTGAGCAGAAACTATCCTTTTGGTTTTGCTTGTACAGTGTCTGAAATAGATGGGCTTTAGTCAGTGACAGTAGGATAACATAATGAAGCAAATAAATAATGACCATTTAAGAAATAGGGACTCCCGTGTTGTAACTGTTCTATGAATAAGACAGGCATAAAGGGGGGTGGGGGAAGGAGTAAAAGAGAGAGAGAGAGAGAGAGAGATGTCAGCAAAAAAGTATTCCTTTTCAATGTTATATTTTTTACATTATTTATTTATTTATTTGGCAATCAGTGGTGCAAAGTCTAGTAAGAAGCCAGTAACACATGGAGTACCCCAGGGATCAGTACTCCATCCCGTCCCTTTTAAAATCTTTGTTAATGATCTGGAAAATGGGATAGAGTGCATCTTCAGTAAATTCAGGGATGACATGAAACAGGAGAGTGCTTGATTCATCAGAGGTCTTCACTGCCATCCAGGGAGACCTAGAATGGCTGGAGAAATGGTTCAAATTCCACAAGAAGTGTGAAGTTCCTCACATGGATGGGAACAACCCCAGGCACCAGTGCTTGCTGGGGACCACCCAGACAGAAAGCAACCTAGCAGAAAAGGATTTGAGGGTTCTGGCAGACACCCAGTTGAATATGAACTAGCAGTGTGCCCTTGCCACCAAGAAAGCTAATGGTATTCTTGTCTATATTAGGCAAAGTATCACCAGCAGTTCAAGGAAGGTGATCTTTCCCCTCTGCTCAGCATTGATGAGGTCACACTTGGAGTTCTGTGTCCAAATTTGGCCCCTCCCAGACTAAGAGAGATGTGGACATGCTGGAAAGAGTCCAACGTAAGGCCACCAAGATGATGAAGTGACTGGAGAACCTCTTTTATGAGGAGAGTCTGAGAGAGCTGGGACCTTTTAGCCTGAAGAAGAGAGGCCCAGGGGGGATATCATCAATCTATATATACACATATATGAAGAGACCCAGGCTCTTTTCAGTGCTGGCCAGAGACAGGCTGAGAGGCTTTGCAGAAACCCAAACGCAAGAGCTTTCATCTAAACATCAGGAAGCACTTCTTTACTGTGCAGGAGACAGAGGACTGGCACAGGTTGCCCAGAGAGGCTGTGGTATCTTCCTCCTTGAACATCTTCAAAAGTTGCCTGGTCATGGTCTTGGGCAACCTGCTCTAGTGTCCCTGCTTGAGCAAGATTGTTGGACCTGGCGACCTACAGAGGTCTCTTCAAACCTTACCCATTTTGTGATTCTGCGATATTTCTGTTGAAGTGTACACAGACTGTAGACGTATGAACATCCATAACAGAAGAAAGCCTACAGGAATGATAGACCACTGCATAAATATGGCTCTGAAAAGATAGCAGGAACATATGCCTAGCACAGTATATGTTCTATAAGGAGTTTGGGACATACACATCGGTCTGCAAGACATGGCTTGTCATCTATGACAAACCCACCTTATTCTGAAAAGGTAGCTATAACCCTGATGCATCTGAAATGATGCATTGGGGACTTTCTATGTGATACTGTCTTGAAAAACCAACCATACCAGTGACGGTATATGCAACAAAGACAATGGGCAATGGTATTAGAAATACCAAATCTAGATACAGAAGTAGCTGAACAAATTAGAAAAGTAATTAGAGACTGGGATGGACTGTTCTCTTGAAAGGAGAATGAGGTGAGAAAAGGTGGTACAAGGGAGGTCCAAAATTGTCAAAGAAATGGGAAAAGGAGTAATAATGTATGCAAATCATGAGAGCAGTTCTTCCTGGATTACCTGTCAGGAAGTCCTGCTCTTGGTCTCTGCAGCTGAAGGAAGACAATAAACCAGATCCAATTTTCTGACTATGTCCTAGTTAGAGGAAGAGTCAAGCCCCTCCTGTGTTCAGTTGGACCATAGTCATGATCAGGGTGATTTTTCTGACAACAGGGGAACACCCAGACAGACAAATGAGACTTCCTGGTAGCAGCATGTTCATGCCTATTTGAACACCTGTGGCATCAGCAGTTCTCCATACATCCTAATGGAACTATTTGATAGTCATTATTTAAAAGACTTCAGTTCGTTAATAGAAAAGCCCAAGAAAAAGCTGTCAGAATTAGGCTACCTAGTTACATGACGTGTAGAGGGAACAGTAAGAAGCCAAAGTCAGACGTTCACGAAATGAATCTAAAAGGTTTGGGCTCATTCAATAACTCATTGAAGCAAAACTTACACATTGCCTCCTGTAAACTATGTTATTCTGTATTTCAATAATTGCAGTATTATTATTGTCTGTTGTGAGTATTCCACTCCAGTTGATTAACATCTGAATGCTAAGACAAGAATCAGGATAGGCAGAACTGTCTAACCAGCTGCATGAAGACTCAGGTCCAGGATCTACTGGACCAGAGTTTTATCACAATTACCACAGAAATACAGCCATTTTACTCCAGATTTACATGCCTGAAAAATGCAGAATATCTGAAACACAATGGGGTAAATTTTATAAGCATCATCTTGTCCTTTGCTACTTTAGCAATCAGAAAGTCAAAACAATGCAAAGTAATGGTAAGCCTTATAAGTTGCTTAGGGAGTATGTCCATATTGGAAAATGTTAGAGATAATCTTCCCCCAGCACAGACCCAATGGTGTTCTTTCAAATTGTCAGCATTCATGAAGGGTTGACATACATCTCAGTTACAAGAAGGTGTTTGCTGAACTGTGCTCCATGATGACTGCAATATAAGTGCCCCTGTCTGGAAAACAAAGGGGATATATAACTCCAGTGATAATAACATGTTAGGGAATAGAGAAAGGGGAGTGATAAATAACTTAGACTAGCACTGAAAATTCATTTCTATTCAGAAGTGAGGCAAAGCAATGAGCTCTTAGGAAAAGAAAGTAGCTGATACTTTAAGTGAAGCCTGTCTGGATTCAAACAGGAGGGAGGATCTCATTCTACCTCTTCTTTCCACCAAAAGACCAGGCAAAGTCTTCCTAACATACCTGATCATTTGATTTGTTTTCCCCAAACACTAACCTATAACTAGGAAAATTTTATACAGTATTATTGGAAAAGATGGGCCATATCTAACATTAAGGTAACTTCGGGCAGATCTCAGGGGATGGGTTGCAGCAACAGTAACAACAAATAAGAGATATACCCACGGGTTCCAAACTGACACACTGGATAGAGACAGGATTGACAAGGCTTGGGTTGTCTACTTGGTAGAATGCATTAAAAAAAAAATGCAACAAAGTCCTAGCAGCTGTCCAGAAAGATGATAGTCTGCTAGTACAATAATGTGACAAAAGCAGTTGGAAAGTATGAAGAACCGTTTGACTCCACACCTATAATAATGCTATCGCTTAGCATTTATATAGTATGTCTCAGCTGCACAGCTAAAGCTATTTACAAAAGATAGGGATCATTATCCTAATTTTGCATTTGGGAAATGAATATGTAGAGAGTTTAAGCCAAAATTTTAAGAGTTGGCTCATTTGGGTGTTCTGAAAAAAACACACACACACAAGGGACCCAATTGTACAGACGCTCCAAGCATCTGCAACTTCGATTAGAATGGCTGGTAGCTGCAGGTGCTCATCAACAAAAAAATCATGTTGCAAATGCATCAGGTTGAAGACATCAAACCCTTGCAACCCAAATTAGCAGATGCTTTTGTGAAAGGTGGCCTAGTTCATGTGGCACAGGTTATTTGTAAAACTGAATAACAGGAATAGAATTCAGGTATCTAGACTTCCATCTCACCTAGTAGTCACATTGAACCACAGTGTCTTCACTAAAAGAAGCTCATTAAATTAATAATAATTATTATTATTATTATAATTATAATTATAATTTTTTTAAAGGCTTCACTATAATAAAAAATGAAATTGAAGCTTATGGAGCCCTTTCACTCTTTTTTTTTTTCCCTATCTAATAGTTTCATAAGAAAGGGATAAACTGTGAAGCATAAAGGAGACAAAAGCTTTAATTTAGGATATTTAGGGTGGAGGATTTACTCTATAACATATAACAGGAAAGACAGTAAACAGTAAGACCATAAAGATGGTGTGGTCATGTTCCACTTGCAGAATATCCAGGATGAATGACCTAATACAGATCCCAAGGGCACAATAGATATACTAGCAAGGCAGTAGCAACATCTGAAATGCATGCTATTTCAGGTAAGGGCCAAAATTAACATGGCTATGTTGGGTCCAATGCTTGAGTCAGTTTTGAGAGGATCTGGATGGGATACCTTTGGGATTACTTTCGGGATTTGTGATGGGATTACATACTGTGCCTTGTAGGTATTGGTTAATGTTTATAATAATTGTATCACTGTTACCAGACAAAGAGAAGTAGAAAATATAATATTTGCCAAAAATTAATGAAGCCAAGTTCACTAACTTCCTTTTAGATTGAAGGTTTCCAGGTACCTGAGGATTCTGGCAAAATAAATAATGATGATAATAATAATAATTATTATTGTTGTTGTTATTATTAATAATAAGAAAGAAAAGAAAGAAAGAAAGAAAGAAAGAAAGAAAGAAAGAAAGAAAGAAAGAAAGAAAGAAAGTAGAAAGAGAAAGAAGAAAGAAAGAAGAAAGAAAAAAGAAAGAATGAAAGAAAGAAAGAAAGAAAGAAAAAGAGAGAAAGAAAGAAGAAAGAGAGAAGAAGGAAGAAAGAAAAAGAGAAAGAAAGAAAGAAAGAAAGAAAGAAAGAAAGAAAGAAAGAAAGAAAGAAAGAAAGAAAGAAAGAAAGAAAGAAAAAGAAAAAGAAAGAAAGAAAAAGAAAGAAAGAGGAAAGGAAAGGAAAGGAAAGGAAAGGAAAGGAAAGGAAAGGAAAGGAAAGGAAAGGAAAGGAAAGGAAAGGAAAGGAAAGGAAAGGAAAGGAAAGGAAAGGAAAGGAAAGGAAAGGAAAGGAAAGGAAAGGAAAGGAAAGGAAAGGAAAGGAAAGGAAAGGAAAGGAAAGGAAAGGAAAGGAAAGGAAAGGAAAGGAAAGGAAAGGAAAGGAAAGGAAAGGAAAGGAAAGGAAAGGAAGAAAGAGAAAGAGAGAAAACAAGTAAATGAGAAAGCGAGAAAGAAAGAGATCCAGTTATTATATTGAAGGTTGGGTCCCAACAAAATTTCCAACCCTGTTGCTATTTTAATAACTACTAAAGCCCTTGCTACAGTTTGCATCTGTTCCAGTGTGCAGCTCACTACAGAAAGAGCTTCCTCTTGAGAACAATCTCATAAGGCAGAAGCAGCTGCTCTTGTTCCTTCTGCTCTCCCTCTTCAATTCTTTGGAGTGAAGTCACTAAATTTCAAACTATAAGTTTGCTTTATTACTTTAGCTTTCAGTGGAGGTTAGGGACAAGTCAGTACAAAGACTTAGACTTCATACTGTAATGCATGAGAAGACAGCCCTGAAGCCAAAGCACAGCTCTGCTTCCTTCCATCCTTAGAACTGTTTAACTAATAAAATTAATTTGCCTCTTTAAAATTTAAAATAAAGACAAGATGTTTCAATTTTTTCAATAATCTAAGTTGGCAAAAGTGAAGGGATGTTATTTGTATGCTGATTTGTCTGGTGCTAAGCCAAATTGCAGATAGGTTGGCCTGGTGCCAGTCTGAGTTGCTTCATTTCTTCCTTTCCCTGAGCTCAGTGCGGGCTCAATACAGAAATTTAAAGAATTGGAAGAACTACTGAGAAGGTCAAGAAAGGGTAAACAACAAGATAGCTGTCTTGCCACAGTTGCCACACTAGACCTGACATTAAAGTATACAGTTCATTTCCTATTGCACCTGTAATTGCCATTACTTGCATGGTTTTATGACTTCCGTTTTTTTTTAAGCTTAGAAACAGTTTGCATGTATGCCTGCTACCTTTTTTTCCAGCTACTTATCAGCAAAAGAAGTGCAGACTGGATAAATCTATGTGTCCACAAAATAGCAAACACATAACAGATTAATCTTGTAGCACACCATCAATTCTCAGCTTTACAAATCAATATATGGACTGCAAAACACAGCATCTATGGCAAAAAGTAACACTATAGCTGTAAAATCCTAACCTATTTTTCCAGGAGGATGTAATAAGGTCTCCTCAGAACCTTCCATGTAGATACGCTTAACCATGTTCTTTAAGAGAGCTTCTAAAGAGGCTGACGGGCTTCAAGATCAAAAATTAATACTAATAATGATAATGATGATGATGATGATGATGATGATGATGGTGGTGATGATAATAATAATAATAATAATAATAATGTATTTGAATAGAAACTAGAAACTTGACTTTTTGAGAAAGAGTAAATGAGACAGAAAAGGAGCTGCTATTTCTAGGTCTGACCTTTCAAATTGAAGCAAATCATGCATGGATGCAAAGGTTCCCCTTCTGCAGCCTGACCAGTTGCTCCCTGCTTGCATTTGGTTATTTCTCCTACTCTTTGAGTCTCAGAGTTTCAGCTCCTGATGAAACTTCCTGATTTCCTTCGACCTACTACATCCAGTGTTCTCCAAAATCTTCTGTTCCCAAACAGGTTAAATCATTTTTCATGAGAAGAATTCCTCTTTTCTTTTCATGACCCAATGTTATTAAAGGAACACAAACACACACAAAATCAATGCCAACATTACCCACCCTAAAAAGCAAACCACAGAGGAGACATATACAGCTTAACAGGTTCAGAATAAGTCTTTGCCCTTTCACTGCAGACCTTATGTAGGGAGTAACTACATTATTGACTAGTGCATGGTACAAGGAAAGGACTGTGATTTGCTTTGCTACAGGTTGCAATATTTTCAGGACTGCATGTCCACATTGTTTCTTAATCAGCAGCTAAGCTTGCCAGTCCTCTGTGCATATACTATGCAGCATATGGGCTCCGGGACGTTGCATCCACATTGCAGGTAGGGTTCTCTGGGCAGTTCCCTGTTTTCAGTCTTTGTTCTGGTGGTAGATAAATTATTTTGAGGGCACCAGCAGTGCACTTAGTTGCATGCCACAATGTAGACAAAAAACAAATTTTCACCTAAAAACACCCCCTACAAAACTCAAATTCACTAGACACAACCATCAACTGACTAAGCTTGGTGAGCTCTGCTCAACAAGAATGGAAAGAACTGTGTCTGTTTCTCATGACCTTGTCTGCTTCTGAAATATTTAGACACCTGATATCAGGAATAAAGAGGGTGACATCATGGTCATGTTCTCATGTAATAATGAACACAATATGATAGAATGTACATAACCAAATGTTCAGTTTGCAAATCTAAAGGTATATAACTGTTTGGTTTGTTTTCTCCTTCTGTGACAGACAAACTGGGTTAGCCCCATCCCTCGGTCCCCCAGTACTTACAGCATGGCATTCAAAAGTAAAATTATCAAAACTATCAAAATAAGGCACTCAAAAGAGTCACCTGAGCTTTACAGCAGAATTTCATCCTCAGCATTTCTTGAGCAGAATCTGATTTCCTAGAGACTGGAACCTCTTGTTGCATAAAACAAAAGATCATTTGTTCACTCTCTGAAAAGTGGTCAGGCAAGATACATTTATCAAACTGCTTTGTTTTAAAGAATCTCAGAGAAGATTTTTAAGAAAAGATTGGTTCAGCACCCTGTGGAGAGGAACAGCTGTTCCACAATGCAATCTTACAACGGAGCAAGGAGATTCTGAGCAGCCATGGATGGAAGTTCAGGGCAGACAAAATGAGATATCTCCAACAATAATTAAGACACTTATCCCTCAAGTAGAATTAGGACCTTTAATGACTACAAGTTGCTAAGATACTAGGTCTGGACATAAACTATCACCCAAAAGACAACATTTGCAAAAACAGATGCCTTGCGAAGCCCTGCTGGGTTGGGTGCAATGTTATAGTGACAGAAGTGGCACAATTAAATCACTGAGACCAACCATCCTTTGGAAGCTTTAATACCCATCCAGATATTAATTGTGACCTGGCACACTATATGCATAATTATGTGTTTGTTACTATATAATATAAATCACTTCCTTTTTCCTTATGTTTCCTAAGAATTACTTACCACTTACAAAGTAACTGCCACTAGTATTTATTAATTTTAATTACAGAACCAACAAATTTTCAGGGAAAGATGTCATCCATAAATGTAAAACTAAATATATTGCTGAGTAGAGGAAATGAAGTAGTATTTAATTACCAGCAATTGCTATAAGTAACAGTCAAGTGCTAACCACTGCTACTACAAATCTTATGTAAAATGGAAAAATGTATGTGTTACTGCTAATTTAATTTACCAAACTTACACTTTTGCACTCTACTTACAAGAGAGGATCAGATAAGTATAGCAAATCCTTTACACAGTAGAAACTAGGTGAGCACAATACCTCCAGGTTGCAAGCCCAAAATAAATAGCATTGCAGCTGAGAATAATAATTTATATAAAGCAGGAATATGTACAGTTGAAATCAATATAGATCTTTGATTAGTTTCACCGATCATTTGAACAGTGAAGCTCATCTTACAGAAAGTATAAACTACTATTTATGATAACAGTAATAACTTGCTACTTCAACACCAAAAATGATAACAGCAAAAATAACAGCAGCTGCAGCAGCTGCAGCAGCAGCTTTGATTGCTTTAACTTTGATACATCATTTCAGTTATGATAACAGAAATCTGTGAGTCTATAAGAACTTCTTCCTGACATTTCTGCTGGATTTTGAAAAAATACCTCTTAAGCCCTGTGAACAAAGTTTCTCTCTGCCATGTTACTAGAAATACTAAATAAACACTTACGTAGCTGTGCTACTAATGTGTGAGAAAGCAGCTGAGCTCTCAACCGTGAGATTCCACTCAATTTCAGAAGTTCAATTATGTATGTGTTCAAAATCTTCACAGTCAATCACTCACTCAGACAATGTATTACATTGTTACAGGAAGGCCTGTGTTTTTGTGCCCTCTCAGTCACACATGCTTTTCATGTATCCATTATGTGATGGACAGGAGAAACTTAATGGAAGTGAGGAGATAAAGGGAAAGCATTATTTTAAATATTATGACAAAAAGGATGTTATCTGGAATTTAGAAGAGTGTGAAAAACTGGAACTAGATGAAAAGCAATGATGAGATGTAATGCATTTCTACCTCTACGTCATTGATTCAAAGGCAGACACTCAATACAAGTTAACTATTGAAGGTAAAAGCAATAATTCATCTTTATTTCCACCACCTTAGGAATGCCTATGAAATTGTCTCACATTCTGGATTTGTAACTGGTTTGTAACTGCAAATTTCAAGCCTTAACAGGGTGTAGGAACCAGAATGCTTTTCTACTACAGAAGTAACACTTCCAAGCCATCACTGCAGACAGCAATCCACTACATGCATGTAAGTATATTATAATACATGGTCTTTGATACAAATTTCCCCTCCATGTCCTTATTTACAAGATCTTTTAAAGACATTTGCAAAAAATTTTTTCTAGTTATCCATCTTAGGGTTTGGGATATTTGTTTTGTTTTGTTTTGTTTTGTTTTGTTTTGTTTTGTTTTTATTAATCTATAGGCAGAAAGCATCTGGCTAGATGCTAATGTAATTTTTTTTTTCCCACAGAGTCAAGACAGTTTACAGACCAGAGTCTGAACTTTGAACTTCACCAGCCCAACAGCTTTGTTTGCACAGGTTTTGAGCTTAGTGACAGAATTTATCATGCATATTCAATACCCAATTCCCCAAAATACCCAAAGAGGTCAAAGCAAAAAAGTTTTCTTGTACATAAGCACAGGAACTTCTGTTTGTTTGTGACAATTTCCAAAACAAATTATTGTTTACCAAAATGAACAGTATAGGTGTTTTTTGACAAAATACTTTCATGAGTTTATATAAAAAGTATCTTTCAACCCTGCCTTGGACTGAAATAAAAAACTATTGAGATTTAATCCAGCAGGTAGCTAAACACCACACAGACATTCACTTACTTGCCCTACAGTTTTGGGTTTTTTGTGTGTTTTTTTTTTTGGTTGTTGTTATTGTTTTTTTGGTTGGTTGATTGGGTTTGGTTTGGTTTTTTTTTGGGGGGGGAATTGGAAAAAAAAATTTTGAAGTGCAAGAACTCATCGGCTGGGAAAGACAGTTTAAAAAGAAAGAGGGTTAAAAAATAAATAAATAAAAACAAAGTCAGAAAACAAGTGACGTACAACACAGTTCCTCACCACCAGCTGACCAGTGTCCAGCCATTCCCCAGGTAATGCCAGCCCCACCCTCTTTGTCCAGCTCCTCCCAGTTGTATTGATCAGCACAATGTTCTATGATGCGGGACATCCCTTTTGTCAGTCAGGATGAACAGTCCTGGCTGTGTCCCCTCTCAGCTTCTTGTGCATCCCCAACCTCCTCACTGGTGGGGCAGCATGAGAAGCCAAAAAGTCCTTGACTTAGTGTAAGCACTGCTCAGTAACAACTAAAACATTGGTAAGTTATCAATATTATTTTCATCCTAAATCCCAAACACAGCACATACCAACCACTATGAAGAAAATTAACTTTATCCCAATCCCAGGACACAAACAATTATAATTAATCACCAAGAAGTTAAGAAGTTTTTTTTAAAAGTTCTTGCAGGTATAACAGTTAGGAAAGAGCTTAAAAATAGTAAGGTTAAAAGAGAAACATTATATCACTTTACATTTTCTACAATAAATGAAATTCAGTTTATGAATAAAGCTCAGTAGATGTTATGCCTCTCAAAGAGCAATCTGTAAATGTCAAATGTAAGTTTATTTCATTTCCAATCAAAAGTCAAGATACTGTGTGAAACAATATGTAATTAGTGACAGCATTTGATATGACAGTATAAAATATCCAACAAAGTTATGCTACTTATTAAAACCAAACATAGGACACTCTTCAGACATGCTTTCCAGTCATATTTTATTAAAAATTAGACATAAAATACTTTGCCTCTTTTATTCTGAGGAACTGTGAAGTTTAAAGACTCATTCATCTTTCCAGACCCTCCTCTACACCTTGCTTTCTCTGTGGAGAGGCGGAAAGGGAAAAGAGAACTTGTCTGCTTTCCTGAGGAAATTAGGCTTAGGCAATCACACTGTACCTTTCTGATAACTCTCTCCTCTCTCTGCTCCTCATAAGTTTTCAATTCAGAGGTCAATTTCAATTAAAATTAACAGAAGTTATTGAACTCCTGTGAATTTCATGAAAATTGGATAACTAGAAAAGAAAGACATATATATTGCTGTCATCTAGGGAAAGAGCACAGTATGCTTTCTGCCCTTTTTAGACTTCCAATAATCTACCCAGGAGAGCATCACAATCAGTGGTACCTGGTCTCCAATGTATTTCTATCTCACAGCAGACTGACACTTTGATCGAAGTAACTGAGGGCTATGACAGGAGCTCAGCTCATTAGCCAAGGAAGAATCAACAGCAGAGAGCACCATTGGGTGTTCCCTGACTGTGGCAAAAATTTCAGTGAGTTTATACCATTTATCATACACCAGAGAATATGTCTGCATGTAGGCAGCATTCATTGTTGTGGAGTCTCTAGAGTCTAATAAAATGTCAATGAAGACAGAAGGTTGTTTTCTACAAAGTATTCACATCCCCTCTCTCTCATTCTGACACTCTTTCCCTCCTTTTTTCCAGGTATAGTATCAGAAATTTAATAACACATGAACTCATCTTGCAATCACAGTATACTTGAGTTAAGTTTGTTCCTCAGCTAAGAAGAGAATCCTCAGAAAATTTTACCAATTACAGTTGCTTTCTTAGCAAAGAAGGGATCTAGGCATCAAGAATATTTCAAAATCATTCTGCAGTAAATAATTTATAACAGCCTAACTTTTATGATGATTGAAAAGTTACAGTAAATAATCAGAAAGATCTATGTGTAAAATTCTAGTGATTTCTAAGCAGATAAAGACACAATACTCAACTTGCTGAGGCCTGTGAAGCTGTGAATAGCAGCCAGTCCAAGATCTTCACAGTACCTGATTTCTTCACAGATGCCATTCTGAAGAGTCATAAGAATAATTTACCCTTACCATAAAGGGCTCTTTTCATGTGATACAGAAAGATTTCTTCCAACTGATTTTTTGACTATTTTAGACAAGGGTATCAATTTTGCTTATTCTGATTCCTGACCTCAGACTCACTGGTGCTGTCATATTTCTTGTTACCGTTATGATCAGCAGCAGAATGAATCCATCTTCTTCTGTAACGGTCCTTTGCATGACAGCTGTGTAAGAAAGACTTTTCTTTTCGAAACAAGAAAGCACCTTTTTAAATGAAGTCCACAGAATTTCTCAGGAAGTGTCCATTTAATCCTAAATACATAGTCTTCAATAAATAAATAAAAATATTCTTCTTTAAATAAATAGAAATTGAAAGAAAGCCACTAATTTTACAGACCATTGTCACAGAAACACAGAATCACAGAATGGCCGTGGTTGAAAGGGACCTCTGAAGATCATCTAGTCCAACCCCCTTGCTGAGCAGGATCACCTAGAGCACATTGCACAGGAGGGCATCCAGGCGGGTTTTGAATATCTCCAGAAAAGGAGACTCCACAACTTCTCTGGGCAACCTCTTCCAGTGCTCTGTCACCCTCACAGTAAAGAAGTGCCATCTCATATTCAGCCAGAACTTCCTGTGCTTCAGTTTGTGCCCATTGCCTCTCATCCGGTCACTGGTCACAACTGAAGAGACTGGCTCCATCCTCTTGACACCATCCCCTCACAAATTTGTACACGTTGATAAGGTCTCCCCTCAGTCTTCTCTTCTCCAGGCTAAATATGCCCAGCTCTCTCGGCCTGTCCTCATACAACAAGTGCTCTGGTCCCCTAATCATCTTCGTAGCCCTTCTCTGAACTCACTCCAGTAGCTCCATGTCCCTCTTGTACTGGGGAGCCCAGAACTGGACACAATACTCCAGGTGTGGTTTTACCAGGGCTGAGTAGAGAGGGAGGATCACCTTCCTTGACCTGCTGGGAACACTCTTCCTAATGCACCCGAGGACACCCCTGGCCTTCTTGGCTGCAAGGGCACATGGCTGGCTCATGGTTAGCCTGCTGTCCACCAGGACACCCAGGTCCCTCTCTGCAAAGCTGCTCTCCAGCAGGTCACCCCCCAGCCTGTACTAATGCTTGGGGTTACTCTTCCCTACGTGCAGGACCCTGCACTTGCCCTTGTTGAACTTCATGAAGTTCCTCTTGGCCCAACCCTCCAGCCTGTCAAGATCCCTCTGAATGGCAGCACAGCCCTCTGGGGTATCAGCCAACCCTCCAAGTTTTGTGTCGTCAGCAAACTTGCTGAGGATGCACTCTGTTTCATCATCATCCAAGTCGTTGATGAGTAAGCTGAACAACACTGGACCCAGTACTGACCCCTTGGGGGCACTGCAAGCTACTGGCTTCCAACTAGATTCTGCACCACTGAGCACAACTCCCTGAGCTCTGCCATCCAGCCAATTGCCAATCCACCTCACTGTCCACTCAACTAGGCTGGATTTTCTGAGCTTGTCTATGAGGATGTTATAGGAGACGGTGTCAAAAGCCTTGCTGAAGTCAAGGTAGACCACATCCACCGCTCTCCCCTCATCTACCCTGCCAGTCATCTCATCATAGAAGGCTATCATATTGGTCAAAGATGACTTCCCCTTGGTGAATCCATGCTGGCTATTCCTGATCACCTTGTTATCCTCCACATGCTTGGAGATGACCTCCAGGATGAGCTGTTCCATCACCTTTTGAGGAATGAAGGTGAGGCTGACTAGCCTGTAGTTTCCTGGTTCCTCCTTCTTGCCCTTTTAAAGACTGGCATGATATTGGCTCTTTTCCAGTCCTCAGGTACCTCTCCTGTTTTTCATGACTTTTCAACTATGATGGAGAGTAATAATAACATTGAGTAGCAAGAGTAGCAATAACGTTGTCTGTTTACTATATTCATTCTTTTGTAACCTGAATATGCCAGGAGTTTCTTCTCACCTCTGCTCAGTGCTGTTTTAATATCTGTATAACTTCACTGACAACAATGAAATCACTCATCTATGGGGGGGGGGGGGGGGGGGGGGGCAGGGCAGGGGACAGAATCAGGTCCGTGTGTTCCTGTATTGGTTTGATAGAACTATTATGCATCCTCCACTAATAATCAAATTAATAGTTTGAGAAACCTAAGAATACCACTGTGAATTCAACAGCATTAATTATATTATCATGCTACATAAGAAACGTAACCTTTCTTTTTTTCTTCATTTGTATATCACAAAATTACTATACCTCTTCAAAGCTAGGTATAATGAACACTTATTCTCTTGCCAAGCTAACTGTAATTTCTGAAAGATGTGACAGTTCAAGTAAAACATGCTGAAACTCAGCCAAAACCTTGAACTGCAGATAATGCAACTTTATGCTTAGAAGAATTCCATTAACTTTTCTCTGACTTCCTTTTTTACATTTGTTTTCAACAGTCACTAATAGCAAAAATTACAAAACAAAATAGGAAAGACTACTCCCTGAATGGGTTGGACAAGATTCAAAGCTAGAACATACTGTTAACCTTCCAAAAATTATGAAATTTCACTAGAACTCTATGCTTTTCTACAGAAAAGATAGACATAAATAATTCCAAATCAGATTTCTGCCAAATTTCAACTGCCATTGAAAAAGTACGTACCCTCACAAAATAGAGATTTTAACAATTCAGTCAAATACTTCAGATATCATGAAGCAATCTGCAGAATTATTTATCTATTACAAGTTACTTCTGTCTATCATACAAGGAAGTTAATTCAGTTTTCACTTTATAACACACCTAGATAAATTTACAGGATAGTGACCTATACTAGACTTTGGTTTTATTTTTCTTTCTGAAAAACTGAAACCTAGAGACATATTCTAGAGAAATTCTAGAGAACTGTGAAGACTCACTATGCAAAGTTGGTGTCTGCAGAACAAGTAGTTTGGGACTGAGATTAAAAAAGTAATAATAATGAAATGGAAGGTAAATAAAGTAGTTGAAATTGCAAATTATTTTCGAAGATAAAATGTTTCCAAAGGGCATTATTGTGACATTCTGGCACAATGCTACATAGAAAATTGTAGTTTCTGTTGCCTTCAAGCAAAGGATTCAATAAGTTAGCATAAGCCGCACACGCTAACAAATTTAAGGCAAGACGTTCACAGGCTTAATCTCTGAGAGAAAAAATAACATTTTTTTCTGTTTGTTTGTCAGTAGAAGATATCGATTAGTAAATCCCAGTAGAAATCTTTGACATGCAATAATGGAGGGGTATGTTTCACAGTGAATATCTCCTACCTTATTTTTAAAATTTACAGATTTTAAAACCAAATGGTTTTATTTTCAATCTTGAGTTGGTAATCCACTACAGAAAATATATCCTAGCTCTCCGTCTTTGCTGTAAAAATTCTTGGGATTAACACCTCCCTACCTCCCTGAACAAGTGATTCTCACAAAGGAAAAAAAATTGTTTTTAAATTAAAAAAAAAATAAAAAATAAAATAAAAAAATAAAATGAAATAAAATGAAATAAAATAAAATAAAATGAAATAAAATGAAATAAAATAAATAAAATAAAATAAAATAAATAAAATAAAATAAAATAAAAGCGAATTTGTATATCTTCTGAAGCATTTTAAGCCATAAAGCTGGACAGTCAACTCTTGTACTGGGCATGACAATATCAAACACAGCAACAAAAAGCAATGAATTCCTACAGCGTGTGTAATTGCTTGGGATTGTATAAGGTCACCTTCCTACCAAAACTGGCAGACTCCTTATATAAACATAGGCCCAAGGAGATATTTTCAGTCTCCTCGGTCTGAGTAGGTCTCAGCTACTGTTTGCAAACAGCCCAGAAGAGAGAAAATTTTCAGAGAAAATCAGGGCCAAATCTGTGTACCATAATGAACCAAGGTGATCTCTTTGTCTGATCCATTACTTGACCCTCTGATATGATAGAACTACAAGGAGGCTCAGGGGCGACCTTATCGCTCTCTACAGTTACCTTAAAGGAGGCTGTAGTGAGGTGGGGGTTGGTCTGTTCTCCCACGTGCCTGGTGACAGGACGAGGGGGAATGGGCGAAAGTTGCGACAGGGGAGTTTTAGGTTGGATGTTAGGAAGTACTTCTTTACCGAAAGGGTTATTAAGCATTGGAACGGGCTGCCCAGGGAGGTGGTGGAGTCACCATCCCTGGAGGTCTTTAAAAGACGTTTAGATGTAGAGCTTAGCGATATGGTTTAGTGGAGTACTTAGTGTTAGGTCGGAGGTTGGGCTCGATGATCTTGAGGTCTCTTCCAACCTAGAAATCTGTGGCTCCTGTCATATAGTCACCCATGAGAGCAGTAGGACTACACCAGGAAAAAAAAAAAATAGGGACTCCAGCACATGCCTGGTTGTCTTTGTGGACAGGGCAAGGATCAACCTAATCAACTAGTATGCTGAAACAGAAGCCACACTGCCACAACACAACAAGAAAACATCTCAATACAAGAGATTGTTTGTATAAATCAATACTAAACAATATCAAATATAAGTTGTATATCCTCCTGCTCTGAGCTTGACTTTTCAGGAGCCTATCTCCTTCCATGCATAAAACCAAAGGAAACCAACCTTTGGACTTTGGTACTTTGTATTACAGAAAAATCAACACATCTTTAATTTAGTTAATCTTTATTTATGGATGATATCCTCCAAATTTGCACTTCCAAGAGACCTTCTATCAAGTTATTCATATTTCATGTCCATCACTATATATGCAGTCTGTTTTTTGGGAGACCTTCCCTACTTTTATTTTTCCTCTTTTCTATCTGCTGGTATTCTCTGCAGTGTCTAAAGTTTACACAGCTATACACAAACAGGTCCAGGAGATTCTTAAAACACCTTGATGACAACTTCTCAGTACAGGCAGTAAGGGATCCAACTAGGAAATGTGCCCTCCTAGATCTGTTGCTCATGAACAGAGAAAGTCTTGAGTGAAATGGAGGTTGGTGTCCATCTTGGCCATAGTGACCATGAAGTAGTCAAGTTGAAAATCTGTGGTAATAGGGGGAAAACTGCCACCAAAATGTCAATCCTAGGGAGATCAGGCTTCAGGCTTCTCAGGGAACTAATTAATAAGATCCCCTGGGAAACCACTTTTGAAGACATTGGGGTCCATCAGTGCTGGTCAATTTTAAGTACCAGCTCTTAAGAGCACAGGAACAGTTAATTTCAAAATGTCAGAAGTGAAGCAGGTGGGGCAGAAGGGCAACTTGTCTGAGCAGGGATCTTCTTCTAGAGCTTAGGCAGAAAGTGTATGGCCACTGGAAGTGAGGTTGGGTGACTTGGGAGGACTCCAACTCCAACTCTTGACTCCAACACTGGTAATGGGCTCTGGACCCCTGAAACCTGCATTGGAGGACCGTGACTGAAGTAACAATAAATTCCCAGCCAACCCCAAACTACTGCTGGATTTGCTGGTCCACCTGGATGCTTATAAGTCTGTGGCAGCTGATGAGATTCATCCCACAGCACTCAAAGAGTGAGACCTCTCTCAATTACTTTCAATGGCCTTGGGAATCTGGAAAGGTCCCAGTTGACTGCAAGCTGGCAAATATTTTTCCAATTTTATGGAAATGTGAGAAAGATGACCCTGGTAATTAGAGGCTGTCAGTCTCACTTCAGTGCCTGGTAAAATTATGGAGAAGATTATTCTGGGAGTTACTGAAAAAACACCTGAATGACAGTGTGGTCATTGGTCATAGCCAACATGAGTTCAGGAGGGTAAGGTCCTGCTTAACGAACTAAATTTCCTTTTATGACAAGGCTACCTATCTAGTTGACCAAGGGGAACCACTTGAGGTAATCTCAGATTTCAGTAAAGCTTTAGATACTATTTTTCACAGTATTCTTTTGAACAAAATATCCAGCATACAAACAGATATGCAAATAATATGAAGGATGAAAAAATTGGCTCATGACTAAGACTTAAAGGGTTATAGTAAGTGGGGCTACATCAGACTGGCAGTCACTAGTGGGGCTCCCCAGGGATCCATTTTAGGGCCAGTTCTCTTTAATGTTTTTATAAACAATCTAGATGCAGGACTTGAATGCACACTGAGTTCGTGGATGACACTAGATTGGAATGAGCTTAAATCCCTCAAGGGTAAAGAGGCCTTGCAGAGAGATCTTGACAAATAGAGCTGGAAAATCACCAACATGAAGTTTAACAAGAGCAAGTGCCAGGTTCTGCACCTGGAAAGGGGCAACCCTGGCTGTATGTACAAATAGGGGGACAAAAGGCTGGAGGGAAAACCCTGGCTGGATGTATAAATACAGTACATTTGAATCTACATTTGAAACACTGAAAATGAACAGGCTTTCAAGCTATTAAAGGCATTCAAACTGACACATGGTAAGATGCCTTGATCCATTGATACCAGGGTGCATCTACCAGATTATCTAACTGCACGAATGTCATTAGGTGAAAGTTTCTGTTTACTTTGATGGAAGAAAGACAGCAGAGTCCCATAGGCAGACCTGGATGGTTCAGTACTTTCCAGAAAGAATGTGCCAGAATATTATATCCTGTGATTTTGAAATCAACAAGTAAATAACAAACGGTTAATTGTTCAGAGAAATCACTAACACATGCTTAATTTCCAGCAAGGTCAAAACTTCAGATAAAACTTAGGATGTGCAGACCAAATATCAGAATTGCTGCATGATTTTATGAAATCCATATAAGCTTCCACTACAAGTTTCTTCATATATCATTTGAATGTGTGTTATAAACAATAAGCAAAAAATAAAATAAAATAAAATAAAATAATAAAAATAAAATAAAATAAAATAAAACAATAAAAATAAAATAAAATAAAATAAAATAATAAAAATAAAATAAAATAAAATAAATAAAAAAGAGTCACAAATAAATCCCCTTAATGTCTTTCCATGGGATTAATGACTGTTTCCAGAACAGCTACAAGGCAATCCTGCAAAGGTGAAAAATACGTATTTTTATAGACTATTTAACAAAACGTGCAAAATAAATTTTAATCATTTAAATTTAACAATTTTTCATGCTATTTGAAAAAATAAAATGAAAGAGCTTCACATACCACATGGACCTTCATTACTAATCCCATTATATGTGGTTCCCCCCCCCCCCTTGTTTGATATGCAGTTAATTAAAATAGGTAGATTTTCCAATGGATTAACAATACAAGATTTTTATTTGACCATTCTACACTGCTAGACATTATAGTCAAATCTTAACTGGGGAAAGAAAAAAAAAAAGGAAGAAAAAAAATTTCCATATTTTTCTAAGCTGTTATTTGCTGGGCTCATTTCTGCTGAAAACATTTGATATGGTTAAAACTCATTTCATCTTGCGATGTACCCTCTAATGGAAACATTCATCTTTCATTTTCTGCTGGTGAGAAATCTCAGTCCATTTTGGTTTGCTATCCCGGCCTTACTTTCTTCCCAGAATACTCTGATCCTTGGAACGCCTTTTCCAGTATATAGTTGACATGGAAAAAAAAAATGAAATCAAACTTTCAAGTCTCTCATGGCTTTAAAAATCTTCATGGATTTTTGTGGTTTCAAAATGATAAAGAGATATTCATTCTATTCTGAAACAAGAAGGGTCTTGAGAGGTTTTGAAAGGAATGACCATAACAGTTGTAGAAGTTCAACTCAGTCACATGGAGCAGAATATCAGCTATAGCTCTCATATTTTATAGTATTGAGATAGCTTTTCCATTTTATTTTTAAGTTATTTTGTACCCATATTGTGGTAATTGCAGCAGTGCCATAATTTACTGTCTTGCCTTGTCTAGAGATTGTAACAGACGGTAAGCGGTCATTACAACTTAGTGATTTTAGAAGTGTCTCAAAGATGTCCTGTGTTAGCCTGGGCTGTAGCAGGCCTCTAACTGCTACTCCCCATAACAGGAATGATTTTACCATCTACTTTTATACATCTTTATCCCCCACGTGTGCTCTGGGATTTAAAGTGAAGGAATGCTGCATTGGAAAACACACTTTTTAATGCAATTTTAATGCACCCTGAGATCTCCTATCATATGACAATACCAGTGTAAGTAACTGCCCATGGAAAAATGGACAGAAGTACATTTTACAGTGAGTGGTAAAGGCACGGCTGGTGTATTTTACAAAAGCTTTTCATTTTTAGTGAGCTGTTCACTTTCTGTGTTCATTTTATTTAATAGTTTAGCCTCCTAACTGTCTTCACTCTCGTAGTGAATTACTTTCCAGAAATAATAGGGAATTTTAAGCATCATCATGTTGCTGGTGTTGTCACTTGAAAATATGGGTCACCATCACCTCATCACCCCATCCTGGTTTGCTCATTAGTGGCAGTCTGTATGGAAAATCTCTAAAGATCGTTACCACTGTAGTCTAAAGCCAATGTGCCAGCATAATGAAAAACAATTCAGCAGTTCCCTATGCTCTGTTAGTTGTGTTTGTCATAAATGAGTTGTGGAGATTTGGAGTGAATGATCCATATCATATTGAACTGTCCTTTTTATCGCTGACAATTGAAGGTGACTGAAAAGCTGGGTCAGTGTCAGACTGTATCTAATTGGAAACCTTTCCTCATTAACTTTCGATGTTGACTTGTATTAGCTGATGAAATTAGGACCACAGTGGAATGGATTTTATTACACAGAATGAGCTGGTTGAGCTCTCTTCCATTTCAATGTTATTTTAACCCCACCCCTGGCTGCTGAGAAAGGAATCCAGAAGCAAGAGAGTTGCGAGTGATGTAGGATTAAGAGGAAATTGAGTAAAAATATCAGTGTTGCTCAAGAAATTGAAAGCATGTGCATATTTGTGCCACATTTACTTCAGCAAATCTTTTATGAAAATACTTCTTTACAGATCATCTGGGGTTATTTTGTAGGTTTGATTCAGAAGTAGGAGAGAAAAGTTTCCCAGGTAAAGGGAAATGGCGAATTTAGGGGGAAGGGGCTGGGATGTGTTTGTTTTCTGGAAGAATTAATATGGAAATATTTTTTTCATGGTTTAGATACTCATTTTTGCAATTAGAGAATGTATTGCTCTTTCAAATACACCCTCAGCCCTGGAAAAAAAAAAAAAAAAAAAAAAAAAGTCTTGCTCATCAGCTCCTGTAAAATGCTGTTAACTGAAGGAAACAAAGAAAATTATAACACTATAAAAATGTGAAGTATTACTTCATAAGCCCACTGGAAAATATTCAGCAGTCATGCAATAAAGATTGGCAAGATTCAAAGTACTAAACTTTAAATTTTCCACTGACATCTGATGACTTTATAAAAACAATAAGACTTACAAATTAATTTTTTGGAGCAAATTATTACAACTAAATTTATCAGAGGGCAATCTGATATAAAATCTTGATGCATACAGACTTTCAGATTAAAGTAAATTCTGTCATTACATAGGAATATGATTTAAGGGGATACTTATCATATCATGTATTACTATCACAATAACTCCGTTCAATGATTTTCTCCTCAAACTCACAACTTCTTTTATAGTCTTCTTTTTATACTCTTTTTTTTTTCTTTTTCTTTAGTACTTCAGCAGTAATTCATTAAAATTTAGTAAATATAAGATACATCTGACTGTCTACTGTCAGCTCTTTATAAAATATCTTTAAAGCCCATAAGTGACTGCTAACTATGGCCAGAACCTCAGAACATTCTGGCACTAAGATTTTCAGATCAGATCTTTAAAAAGCTCAGACTATCTTTCCCAGGCCACTTGTATGAATATCTCAGAGGTTTTTTTTCTTCCATCAAATTCATGATTCATCACTTTTTCCTTCAGAAATCTTCCCACAGAACAAAAACATATAAATATACCCAAAATTTCTCTTATTTCTGTAGCTCAGCAACAAGCCAAACCGATCATGCAAATAGCCTCAAGTCTAGGACCTCAAAAATTCTGTTCCTGAACAAACAGTTCCACAGACTGCTTTCAGGTCTTGAAAATTGTTCGGTCTGTTTCAGACAGGAGCCTGAGATATTTTGTCAACATCTCTTCCTTGTGCATTTATTTAGACATTGATCCATTCTCACTACTAATGGTGAGGTCCTGTAGCTAGGTTAATTCAAAATCATAAATGCCATATTATAAGAAGATCAAAATAAAATTAAAATAAAATAAAATAAAATAATAAAATAAAATAAAATAAAAAAAAATAAAATAAAATAAAATAAATCAAATGTAATATTTTAAACTAAGTGTGGCCAGCAGGACTAGGGAAGTGATTGTCCCCCTTTACTCAGCTCTGGTGAGGACGCACCTTGAGTATTGTGTTCAGTTTTGGGACCCTCACTACAAAAAGGGCATCGAGGTGCTCGAGAGAGTCCAGAGAAGAGCAAAAAAGCTGGTGAGGGGTCTGGAGAACAAGTCTTATAAGGAACAGCTGAGGGAGCTGGGATTGTTCAGCCTGGAGAAGAGGAGGCTCAGGGGCAACCTTATCGCACTCTATAGGTACCTTCAAGGAAGCTGTAGCAAGGTGGGGATTGGTCTATTCTTCCATGTGCCCAGTGACAGGACGAGGGGGAATGGGCTAAAGTTGCACCAGGGGAGGTTTAGGTTGGATATGAGGAAAAGCTTCTTTACTGAAAGGGTTGTTAGGCATTGGAATGGGCTGCTCAGGGAAGTGGTTGAGTCACGATCCCTGGAGGTCTTTAAAAGACGTTTAGATGTAGAGTTTAGTGATATGGTTTAGTGGAGGACTTGTTAGTGTTAGGTCAGAGGTTGGACTAGGTGATCTTGGAGGTCTCTTTCAACCTAGATGATTCTGTGATTCTGTAATAAAGAAACCAATAATAGAGTGCTATAAAGTGTTCTTTTTAAAAAAAAAAAAAAGTAAACAATACTTCAGTAATAAGTTATCTTAGTATGTTGCTGAAATGTTTATCTTGCTCACATTTTCCTTTACATTCATTTAAAAAAATAAGCAGTTTTGGTACATATTTCAGTACACTTATATGTTTACTTTTTATAAATTTGGTTTGGGATTTTAGAATGAAACTAAACTTTTCCTGGCATTAGTGAAGAAAACATAACACACATTTTTTGTCCATCTAGTTAAGAAGAAAACCCAGAAATCTGTCCATTTTTATGAGAAAAACACATTACAAACACTGAAAAACTTGCTATGAATTGGAGTGACAGTTTCAGAGGTTATGCCTAGCTACTAGTGGACAGAATCACTTCCACTTGTCTTCATTCAGATGTACAATCTCAAGTACAATCTCTTTCAACTTTTGTCCTGCTTGTGTATCCTGTAGAATTGATACTAGTTGCTGCTTCAGTTCTAATCCTGTTGCTGCTGTGCTTGAATGGTTTGTTAGATTCATAATTAGATTGATATCTTAATATTTTCCTCTGATATTTTAAGAAAGCTTTGTCCCAGGCCATAGAAGACTTCCTTGGTTCAACATAAAAAAGACAGAATAAAGAATCATACAACTTTAATCTACCCCTCAACAGACAACATCTGGAGTGTGAAGAGTATTTTGCAATACTGAGATAGTGCTTAGAAATGAACCTTGTTACAAAGAAATCTCTCAATTTCCAAGGTATTTAAAATACATATTTACTTATTTTTTTTTAAGTTAGTTATTTAAGGTATTTTTAAGCATTTATTCATTTAAGTTCTGATATGAACAAGGGGAAAAGGATATAAGAAAAAGTTAAAATAAAAACAGATGTAGCAAGTCTAGGTCTGGGGCTGCCAGCACAAGAAGGATGTGGACCTGTTAGAGCAGGTCCAGAGGAGGGCCACAAAGATGATCAGAGGGCTGGAGCACCTCTCCTGTGAAGAAAAGCTGAGAGAGCAGGGGCTGTTCAGCCTACAGAAGAGAAGGCTCCGGGGGTTGAACTCGTTGTAGCTGTTCAGTACTAGAAGGGGACTTATAAAAAAGATGGAGAGCCACTCTTTGCTCAATCAGATAATGACAGGACAAGGGGAAATGGTTTTAAACTAAAAGAGGGAAGATTTAAATTAGAGGTTAGGAGGAAATTCTTCACTCAGAGGGTGGTGAGGCACTGGAACAGGTTGCCCAGAGAAGCTGTGGATGCCCCATCCCTGGAAGTGTTCAAAACCAGGCTGGAAGAAGCCCTGAGCAACCTGATCTAGTGGGTGGTGTCCCTGCTTATGGCAGGGGGGCCAGAACTGGATGACCTTTGAGGTCCCTTCCAACCTGAGCCATTCTATGATTCTAAGAATATATGATGGAAAAATCACTCTGTTAAAAGATCTATAAGTAGGTGGAAATAAACAACTGTCATGTAAGCAGCCAACAGGATAATATTAAGAAAGGGGCTGTCCAAAGTAGAAACACCTTCTTTACTAAGAACATCAATGTTTAATTCGGTTATTTGAAGAGATTGCTTTGGAAAATGCAGGTGATGACACATCTGTTTTATTCTTTCTGCCTTTTAAATGGTTCCAGCCTTCATTTGGTTATGACTATATCTGATGTTTCCACCCACACATGGGGTCAACATGTTTGGCTTGCTCAAATCCATTAGTAATCTTTCCCTATTTTACTTCCACTACATTAACAGACATAGGAAAACATTAGATGTTAAAACAGAAATCCAATGCCATCCAAACATGGCAAGTTACTGGTTAAACTCACATGGCTTTCTTCCCAAACTGTCTCTCAATGACCTTCCTTCTGAGGTTTCAAGTGATGTTTAAGAAGAGCTGCAGACATTTTGTTGGCACCAGACATGAAACTCGTAATGGGCACATTATTTGGCCATATTATAAAATAGCATCATCCATTTAACAAACAAAAAAAAATAAAGGATGCACTCTTAATTATAATAATTTGGAAGAGAAAGACATCATCTGAAACTAAAGTGAGAAGGTCATTCAATAAGATTTGTGACTTATTCACGTTAATATTGGTACTTCCTGTACATAATTTTTGTTTTACTGAGAGTTTATGTTCCAGTACACAGGCAAAAGCAGGAATGTAACTACCTGATTCTTTGGAACAGTGATTAGGTTTTGTTATTCACATGAGAGTTTCTAGTATTTTACACTGCAGCTGGCATCATCTCTGGGTCACTAAGGGTCAGGGAAAAGGAGATACACATCTCAAAGCACTACCAATGTATGTTTCCAGGCAAGCACATGGAAGACAGAAAGGATATGAAGTAGGAATAGAAATTGAAATAATTATTTCCAATCTCAAACTACCTGTAAGATGGAAAAAAAAAAACATTTCCTATGCAGCTATAGTAAGCTGTTACATTCTTAACTCTCTCTATTGAATATATTCTAGTAATGTTCACAATAAAATGTGTGTTTAACTGACTTGTTGATATTTTCAGCACAGATTACACCATTTGTGAGTTTTATTTATTTATCCTTGGAGTTCTTCATTTTCTAGAAAAGATGTTTGGTGCCTTCTTTTTGAGAACCTGTTCTCACCCAGGGACTGCTATCACCTTAGCTGATGTGCTTCCTTCCTGGGCACACAGAGCCACACCTTTGCAGATCCCATAAGTGACAAGGCAAAAAAGAGCAAAAGTACATGTAATAGATATAATACGTCTCTGCCACACATGTAGATGCCACAGATGAAAGATGTAGCCACAATGGTGGGATACTAACCCGCTCCTTGATTCCTTCAGTTGCTTGTATCCTGAGCATGTTCAATAGGCTGGACTGAAGAAAATGGATGTAAATGTAACTATTACCAGAAACATCTTTTTATCAAAACTATTGCCATTCCCTCTCAGTATTTAAGTTTGATTAAAGTCTAAACATAATCTAGTTTTTAGCCAGGGAGTCTGACCAGCTGATTCTTTTATAGGAAACAAGATAAATAAATATTCTTTGACTCAGCAAAAATAACTTTGTACGAAAATTGTCCATTATTATGAATACTAGAGTGTGACTCTAAAAGATCCATAGGAAATAGATCTTTCACATTCAGGAGCATCAAAGAACAAGCTGCCTGAAGGTGCAGCGGACAATGAATGTGAGATCAAAACATAATGATAATATGGTTGTGACTAAGAGATAGTTTGCTCAACACAATTAATCAACATTTAAACACTTAAGAAAGCATCTTCAAGGCTAACATTGAGCATTTTAACGATTACTTTAACATTTAACCTAGTTCTTTACGTAGCCCATTTACTACATGGGACATCAGTGACAAGTCTGAAGTGGTCTGATGTTCTTACAGTGAGTTGTGGCTAACACCATAACAAAATAAATAAATAAATAAATAAATAAATAAATAAATAAACCTTGTTCCTGGGTTTAAAGTTAATTTTAAAATAAAATAAAATAATAAAATAAAATAAAATAAAATAAAATAAAATAAAATAAAATCCTGACATTTGTTTATTTATTTATTTTAATTGAAATATTTATTGTCCAAAGATATCTTATTGTGATGACATTGCAATGGAGTGAGTCTTTCTGGTAATTTACTCAGAAATACATATTATCTC
Organism: Cygnus atratus; assembly: GCF_013377495.2. Taxonomy (NCBI): domain Eukaryota; kingdom Metazoa; phylum Chordata; class Aves; order Anseriformes; family Anatidae; genus Cygnus; species Cygnus atratus. The sequence continues at coordinate 30,739,294 of NC_066396.1, read as the reverse complement.
CTCATTAGATTGCTTTAATTTTACAAGAAACAGGACTCTATCTGTATGGCCCTTCTGTGGTTCGTAAAAATCAGCTGCTATAAATCAAAGAAATAGTGACATTGCTGAATGGAGAGAGAGCCACATGTAGCATTTTTCCTGACCTCTTTGCAAGAGAGTCAAGTCTAGAGTTTAATGAAATGAAATCTCTTTCGAGGGAGTCTGAATGAGCCTGCCTCTGGAGCACTGTTCTGGGGAAATGATTTCAGCTCGCCTCTGAGAAGATTTACACCTAGGTCTCCAGTGTCAGAAGCTAAGACAGGCTGCATTCACTAACTGGAGACCTTCTTATCATTTCTTATCTTAAAGCCAATAGCTGCCTCTGAAATTGCTTGAAGTAAAAATGTTTTAGAGACAGAAAGAGATATAAACAAATTAAATAAGAGTCCAAGATCACCATGACTTTCCTATAAATAAAAATGTTAGCCTACATAGGAATTCCCTGACCATAACAGAGAAAGAGATTAAAGTTATTTTTCACTCAAAATAGACCAAAGGATGTAGTGTTATTTTCTTCGTTATTCCCAATGATTACTATTTGTATTGCAACATTTTGATACTCGGCAAAATCTTTAACCAGAAAACACCTTCCTATAGTCAACTGAGATAGCAACTGAAATTTATTTTTCTGATACAGTTTTCCTGATGAATTTGAGCATTTTCCCTCAAACTATTCCTAACTGCACTGATAAGAGAACAAATTTCAGTAAATGATATGGTTATCACTTACCATCAGTCAGTACAAAATTGTACACAAATAATTTTCTTAATCATTCAACTAACTGAACAATTAACAATGGTGTTAAAAGGAGTTTTGTAAAAATAAGCCACCACCCTTTCACCAAGACAAAGCAGCATGATTTGACAGATCTTAACAAATTGCAATTGTATTCCTAAATTAAATTTTTAGATGCATATCCCAATGTGCTTAATAAAAAAATGCAGCAACATCCAGCTGTGTAAACATTCATTTGGCTATCTGATCTTTAAAATATCTCATATTTTAATTGTTAAATTGAAGCTCAAAAAATAATAATAAAGGGTATTCAAACTTTTGAATACAGTTAGAAAACTATTTAAAAAACTGATCTCTATTAGACTGAGAGTTTTCTATTCTTCTTTAGTACTGTAAATGATCTGGATTCCTCACCAGAGAATACAGGTAGAAAGGTCAACAATTATTCAAAATTAATAATGGGTTTAGAACAATCACCCCATCCAGCTGCTGCAAAATATTCTCTAAGTCTGCCTGCCAGGTGCCGGTCTGTCTTCCCTGTAGGTATGACCAAGCCTTTCCAGAAAATAACATTGTAAACAATATTGCTGTATATCCAGGGAAAATACCTACCAACATGTTCGAAAATCTAAGGGCTCTAGATACAAATAACTGAAAAGATGGCTATTTATTTTGACAGGTCAATTTTATTAACAAATAACATTTATGTAAAATGCATTTGCATGAATAGTACAATTATAATCTAAAAATAATTGCCTGAAAATTTTTAGGTTTTTTGATGTTGTTGTTGAATGTATCACAGTCTGTCCTCATTTACTTCAGCTATTCAAATGCTCATTTATTACCACTGTTCACAGGAAGTGAGTTGTATAGTTATAAGCACATGCATTTAGAGAATTAAACTGCCATCACATTAGAAATGCTATTACCCTGTTTCAAAGGACAAAATCAGTATCTTGTGACTTATGTGTTCAATTTCTTTGTATTTTGAATGATCACTTTCACAGAGAGCTCTTCATAGTGCATCTGCTGCTTTTAAAATTTGCCAGAAAGCTTCATCAAATACTTTTGAATTACAATATATACAAAGGAAGAGTGGTTCAATTAGGAATTCATATAAGCAGAAGATTTTCTAAGGCTATTGGTTAAATCCGGTTTCATATAATTTCTGTACAGCAACAGAGTGAACCCCTAGAATCTGGACCTACTCTACTTTCCTAAGTGTGGACTGCCTTAACAATCTTCCCTCCCCTACTAGATTTTTTTACCTTGCTGTATTCAAAAAACTGAGAAACCATGAGCAGAACCTAACATAAGTTGCATGGAACTTTGCCAGTGCTTTCATTTTCTGATTCAAAATATCCTTCCTGATTTAAATCTTTGGTCAGTCTTAGCAGTACTGAGCAATCCTTAAGAAGGGAGGGAGGAAGGGAGGAAGGGAGGAAGAGAGGAAGGGAGGGAGGGAGGGAGGGAGGGAGGAAGTCTTCAGTGAAAAGTCAGTGCTCTTATGCAGTTTGATCACAAGTAAAAGTGAGGTTTTGGTACTACTTGGGCCTACCAGTGTAAACACTGGCAAAGCTTCATAGTGAAAACATGTCATTGGCCAGTCTATCCTAGGGCCGGCATGGCAAGAACCACTGGAGCAGACACAGAAGTGCTAAAGGAGTGTAATGAGGAACTGGTATGGTTGCACTGGTTATTAACCATCTCTGCATTAATCTGTAGCTGTTTCTGGACCAAACTCAGAGTCATTCAAAACAGTGACCTGTAGGATTTCCATGAACTGGGAAGAACAAGTACAGCATTTTCCTGAGGAGAAAGACTGATCAAGGGTAACCCTGGCCTCTCCCCTTTCAGAGTCAAAGAACAATAGAATAAGCCCTTGAAATAAAATATGCCCAAAAAAAAAAAAAAAAAAAGTTCTCGGATGGTATTTTGGCCATGTGACTTCCCTCTGGCTTCTGGATGATGAGCTTACGTGCAGCCAGATCTATTTCTCCCTAGCCAGAAAATAAAGGTCTCAGAGCTAAAACATCACAATGCTTCTTATTTTCAATTTTCAGGTTGTAGTCTAAAGCTGAGGCTGAGATTTTACCTTGAACTCTTGTAGTGGTGAGAAAACAAAGAAAAATCACAAAGGTGTGGAATTAAGGACAAACCATCCCTCAGCCTCACCTCCGCAGCTCCTGTGCTTTGGTTCCTCTCAACGAGTATTGGGCCAGGTGCCACTCAAGCATGAGGTTTTGGAGGATGCTCCACCCATGCTGGTGCAGCCAGCCTCTTGCACAGAGCTGTGTGGGTGAGGAGCACTGTGGGCTCCTGGCCTCTGACCACATGCACAGATGCTTTTCACGGCTGTGTCAGCTTCTTCTGCCATCAAAGGAATATTTTCTTCCCATCAGAAAACACTGAAATTCCCCTCTAAGTGTCCCCAGGTTATATACTGGGTGTTTCATTGAATTTAATTAAATTTACCTTAGACTCTGTGAATACAATCATTTTGCTGATCATTTTCAGAGTATTAAACATGGTAAAGATCCTGATAAAACACTAATTTGTCTGTCTGAGATAAACAATTTATGATCATATTTCTTAAAGTTCTGACTTTCTTCCATAGAGAACTACATTGGGGCCAATTTTTTTCGCAATTACATTTTTGTTCAGTAGAGGTATTATTTCAATTTATTGTCCTCAGTAATTTGAATCATACTCCAGTCTTTCACAGTTCTGCCATTTTCTGATAGCAAGAGAAAAGGAGAGAGTTAATGCATAGATTCAAGCCCTCAGAGCAAGCACAGTGGTAATTGCCAAACTCATGCTGATAATCCAGGAAGTAAGCACTAACAATTTAGAAAGGGTCAGAGGCATTATTCCTTAAAGTTAACAACCTTCACTTTGAGACTGGTATGAGATATTGTGACAACAGTTTTTATTGTGGACTTATGCGTTTTAGGGGTAAGGACTTTAAGAAAGTTAAGAGATTGTAATAATAAATAGCTACATTTGTGTAAATTATTTGCACTTAATGTCGTATGTTATTTACATCACATTAATAGACACCAAAAAGTCTTTGTATTATTGTAGCTGGGTAGGCTTTGATCCTCCATTCTTTTGTTAGAGAATTCTTCTGTCTGTTGTACACTATTTAGGCTTATCTATGCCTCAGTTGAAAACATGCATTTTTCCCTTCCCTTCCCTTCCCTTCCCTTCCCTTCCCTTCCCTTCCCTTCCCTTCCCTTCCCTTCCCTTCCCTTCCCTTCCCTTCCCTTCCCTTTCCCCTTCCCCTGTCCCTGTTCCCGTACCCTTACCCTTACCTTTACCCTTACCCTTACCCTTACCCTTACCCTTACCCTTACCTTTACCCTTACCCTTACCCTTACCCTTCTCCTTCCCGTTCCCGTTCCCGTTCCCTTTCCCTTTCCCTTTCCCTTTCCCTTTCCCTTTCCCTTTCCCTTTCCCTTTCTCTTAATAAAATCTGTCTATATAACATTAAAACAACACAACATAGAAATGAATGTGAAGTGATGCATAACACAAGGCAGTCTTCTATCATTTGTCATTGTATTTTGTTACAGAAAATAATAATAATAATAAAAAGAATTGGAAAAGTGTTGGCAAGTTTACCATTATTTTTCTGATGCAGGATTTCTCCAGGTAAAATCATTTTAATTTACAAATTTACAGAGATAAAAAAGGCCCTGCTGTGAAAACCATAATATTCACTGTAGCATGTGGTGCTGATGAGCTACAATAGATGATAAAATAAATTGAAATCTCACATTTCTAAGACCTTTCGTTAGTGGGGGAAAAATCATATGAAGAGTTGTAATGTAGTTAATGGTATTGCAGGGCTGATCTCACTGATTTTGCAGTTCTGTTATGTGCCTAGGTTATCATACTAATTAGCTTCATCTGGAATATTAGTCATTTTAATAGAGGGCTTTCATATCTCCTTTTACTTCAGTTCTAAAGCTTCCAGTTTGATGGTTTCATTCTGCAATAAAACTCAAATCTCACAAAACAGATCAAAACTGGATAATTGGATTTTAAACTAACCACTTTGCTGTAGGCATACCACCAAAGGAAAAAAAAAAAAAAAAAAAAAAAAAAAAACAGTTCAACAGAGCTACCCAGTAGTTCTGAAATCCAAGTAAATAAAAGGTACATCCCAAGAATCAGAAGAAAATATAGAGTGTACCAGATACCCCTTTTCATTAGTTTTTCCTCAGCTTTATTCTGCACGGAGTTGTGATAGCTAGTATCTCCAAACATATAACCAAACATAAACTATAGAATTAAGTTTTACTAATTTGTGTCATCATCAGTGGGTGGCTCTGATAGCTGGAGGAAAGCACTAGATTTATTTCTTCTCCTTTGTAGTAAGACATGCATGAAAGCAATGAAAGCATGTAACACTTCTACATGGAATACATAGATAAATAAATCTTAAAATAAATACATAAATAGAAACAGACTATATTGGTTTTGTTTGTTTGTTTATTATTTGAGTTTCCTTATGTCCCCAAGAATGCTTTAACAGACTTACATGGTAGCAAGTAATTCAAAGAAATCTCACCACTTTAAGAAAAGGCTGCAAAGGTCATTCTAAAATTCAGAGTGTTTTTATGGTTTAAAGTTAATTCAAAAATTATGAAACAGACTCATATGATATGCTTGAGCTCAATTAGAAGAAAGCAGTCTTAAATATTGACATTGACCCATTTGTGGATCATCTGGTTCCAAATTAGCTGTGAAAGAAAAGAATGACAGCTCCAGGGGGGATACATATTCTTATTCTTCTAAACACCCTTTCACTATTTAGGAACTCCCTCTTTCTTAAACTTTTCATTTTTCCTTTGCCTAAGACTTAAAACTCAAAAACAGAAAGGCAATATTAAATGACAAACACATCATAAGTAATATTCATGCTATAATGTACTCTTTACTGACAGGGAGCATAGATTTTTTTAAAAAAATATTCTCTATACAGGTAGACAAGATACATGGTAGTTTTTGATAAAATATTTCATGTGAAATAGAATTATCTTTTGGTTTTGTGTCTGCATGTTGCATAGGTTCCAAAGAGTTTAGAAATGCCTCAGCTTCAAGGCAACTTATTTGCTCAGCTATACCTTTTATTTAATTAAAAATAAAAAAGTAGAAAAATATTTTTGATTTATTGGGCAATCAAAAATAAAATAAAATTAGTATTCAAAGAAAACAAAAAATTTCTAGTTCAGCAGGCAATTGGAAGGGTTTGGGAAAATTCTCCTTTATTTCTACTGCTTTATTAAGACCATCATGTGATATGTTTGATGGCTAAGGGCCCCAAAAGTAAGATAACCTGAATTAGTTTTGTTAATGCAGTTACTTTCTCTTAATTACTTTTCCAGCATAGGAGATTTTGATTTTTCAAACCACCTTTTTTTAAACATCTTTCAAAAAATATAATGACAGGTCAATTTGACTCTTCTGAAAGTAGAGCAAATTATATGACCAATAAAGCAATGCTTTTATGAAAATATACACAATTTTGAAATGGTTGAAGAAAACCTTAGTTTCTGCAGGTTCATGTCAGTTTTGCAGACAGTGTCCAGTTTTTTACAGCTATGTCAACAGAAAGAGAAATATTTTCTCAGTTAGAGAAAACACAGAAAGAAACAAAACCTCTGGTGAATCCCAGTGGTCACTCCTTCAGAACTGAAAAGGACAGGTGCCAAATAAAGATAATAAATAAATAAATAAATAAATAAACAAACAAACAAACAAACAAACAAACAAATATCATTGTAAAATAGAGGATGAAACAAGGGAAAATATCATAAGGATTTGTTTTGATCTTGACAGTATTAAAATCTCTGGAAAGGCCAGAATACAGCCAGCCTACTGAAAATAAAATATTCAAGTTGGACCTATGGAATTCTTCATTTGTATGATCTTATACACTGGAAAAAGAATCAAAAATAATGTTTGGTTTGTGTTCTTAAAAGGAGGCTCATAACTGAGAACACTCAGGCTCATTCTGGAGGTCCGATGAGGTCAGTAAGACACCCACTATTTCAGCTCACTCACAGGAATCATTACCTTACAGGAAAAGTCAGCTGTTGTGTTTTGTGCTAAGTGACTATAGCTGTACTTCTCATCACCACAGGACCACAGGAATGTCTTTATAAAATAAAAAATAATAATAATTATAAAAAGGGTTCCTGAAGGACAAGAAGATATTTAGTTTTGCTACCATAAGGTGATTTAAGTTTTTTCCAGGCTTGGGAGAACATAAGTTTAGTATTCTTTCTGGTGTAAAATGTTTCGTCATATTTATGCCATATATTATTCCTATTAGCAAGGAATCCAAAAGGAGATTGTCTAAAGTTCTAAAGCTAATAGTTTTATTCCGAACATACTGTGTGCCATGTAAAGGGATGGTATTTGTCAGCCCAACTGTCCACCTAAAACTGTGTTGTTCATTCTCTAGAGCTGGTGTGGAAGCAAGTCAGTGAAAACAGGAACAAGGGAGTTGGAAGTAAGAAGTCAGTGGCAGCTCTCTGCCCAAATGACCTCTGGGTTTTCAGCCATTTATCAATCCTTACTTTAGGAAGTTTTACACAGTTTTCTGTGAATAAAATACAGTGAAGAAAACAATATAGTCCTGTCATTTGGAAGTCCAAATCATTCTTTTTTTAGAACTGTTAGAGCTGAGAATGCCAAGTTCTGAACTGTTAAAAAAAAAAAAAAAAAGAGTTTCAGTATGTTAACAAATCTTTCCTTGTAAAGGTTACTGAAACTGGGAGTATGGTATGGGAGGTGATGAGGATCTAAATATTTTTATACAGGGTGGGAAAATGGAAAGTATTTATACAAGCTGGATGGTTACTCTTCATTTTCAACACTATGGTAGGATATTCTGTTTGAATGATGGATTAAGATATGCTTTGTATAGCCACAGTATTTAAATACAACCAAACAGAGAAAGATGTCTATCTTTACAGTTGAAGAGAAGAAATTGAAAAGTTAGTTTGCTTTTTGTTCAAAAGACCTAACCTCGAAAGCTGCTCAATGTCCTTTATTCTCAAGAGACTGGCTTAGCACACTGCTGAAACAGGCACTAATTGCTTTGTTAGATTATTTAATTAACCCTGAACAAACTCTCTTAGGGGATGCAGCAAAGGCTATTTAACCAATCTCTCTCCAAGTGAAAGCCTTGACTAGTTAAAGCTGAGAAGGGAGGAAAACAAATGGCCTCATATGAAATTACAATGACAATATTTTAAAGAGTGAAATATACTGAACATAGTATTTAATTAACACAAATGTATTTTCATCCATCTATTTTTAGATGAATTATCAAAACGTGGGAGTAAAATCTGTTTTGCTAGGGATCTACTTTTGACTTCAGTGCCAGGGAAGCTCATGGAGCAGATTATCTTGAGTGTCATCATGCGGCACTTGCAGGGCAATCAGGCTATCAGCCCCATCAGCATGGGTTTATGAAAGACAGGTCCTGCTTGATGAACCTGATCTCCTTCTATAACAAAGTGACACTCTTAGTGGTTGAGGGAAAGGCTGTGGATGTGGTCTACCTTGACTTCAGTAAGGCTTTTGACACCATTTCCCACACCATTCTCCTCAAGAAACTGGCTGCTCTTGGCTTGGACTGGCATATGCTTCACTGGGTTAAAAACTGGCTGGGTAGCCGGGCCCAAAGAGTTGTGGCGAATGGAGTTAAATCCAGTTGGAGGCCGGTCACTAGTGGCATCCCCCAGGGCTCAGTACTAGGGCCAGTTCTCTTTAATATCTTTATCGATGATCTGGATGAGGGAATCAAGTGCACCCTCAGTAAGTTTGCAGATGACACCAAGTTAGATGCATATGTCAATCTGCTCAAGGGTAAGAAGGCTCTGCAGGAGAATCTGGATAGGCTGGACCGATGGGCTGAGGCCAACTGGATGAAGTTGAACAAGGCCAAGTGCCGGGTCCTGCACCTGGGGCACAACAACCCCAAGCAGCACTACAGGCTGGGAGATGAGTGGCTGGAAAGCTGCTTGGCAGAGAAGGACCTGGGAGTATTGTTTGATAATGGGCTGAATATGAGGCAGCAGTGTGCTCAGGTGGCCAAGAAGACCAACAGCATCCTGGCTTGTATAAGAAACAGGGTGGCCAGCAGGACTAGGGAAGTGATTGTTCCCCTGTACTCAGCTCTGGTGAGGCTGCACCTCGAGTACTGTGTTCAGTTTTGGGCCCCTCGCTACAAGAAGGACATCGAGGTGCTCGAGTGAGTCCAGAGAAGAGCAAAAAAGCTGGTGAGGGGAGAACAAGTCTTATGAGGAGCGGCTGAGGGAGCTGGGATTGTTCAGCCTGGAGAAGAGGAGGCTCAGGGGCAACCTTATCGCACTCTATAGGTACCTTCAAGGAAGCTGTAGCAAGGTGGGGATTGGTCTATTCTCCCACATGCCCGGTGATAGGATGAGGGGGAATGGGCTAAAGTTGTGCCAGGGGAGGTTTAGGTTGGATATTAGGAAGAACTTCTTTACTGAAAGGGTTGCTAGACATTGGAATGGGCTGCTCAGGGAAGTGGTAGAGTCACCATCCCTGGAGGTCTTTAAAAGACATTTAGATGTAGAGCTTAGTGATGTGGCTTAGTGGAGGACTTGTTAGTGTTAGGTCAGAGGTTGGACTAGGTGATCTTGGAGGTCTCTTTCAACCTAGATGATTCTGTGATTCTGTGATACTGTGGAAAGTGACATTGCTTTCCTGTTTCTTATTACCTCATCTACTTCTTACAAGTTGCTGCCAGCAAGAGGCGTAACAGCTGAAGGAAAAATGATGTTATGGAAGGTAGCAAGATATGGTTCTGTTTTTGTCAAGTGACTTCTTAGGATAGCTATAGTATCTTAACTGAGATAAAGGCATTCAACAGTATCTGAAAATATGATGCAGAATGAGATAGCGTGTCAATTAAGGTGACCCTAGTTCTAACACACAGAAAAGGAAAACAAAGTACAATTGAAGTCTATCATGCATAAGTATTTTTCTTAAGAAAAAAAAAAAAAAAGACTTTTCTTAAGAAAAAAGACTGTGCTAAACAACTGCTTAAACTGTGAACACCAATCAGAAAACACAGCATATATTTCAGCACAGTTTAGTACTGAATATTAATGGAAAATCCCCAGAAAAGCTGTCTTAAATTCAAGGTGTGAAGTTAAAAAAATAAATAAATAAAAACCCAGGCTAAGAAATTTGGAAGTGTATTTTACCTCATCTGAGCAGCCTCATATTTTGCTAAGGAAAAAGAAAATGTTTAAGATTTTCAGTCCAACCTTTGACAGTTTTGGCAATGATCTTGGAAACTATTTCTTAACTGAAGAATGAAAAGAACAAATATGACATCATACTACCTATGAAGGCTACTGTAGGATAATTTGTTGAACATGTCTGGTCTGGCTGGGGTGAATAGTTACCAAACACTGATATCCATGTAGGAATGAAGCCCTACATAGTCTGAAAGTTTGCACATCTGCATCTTTTTGGTAGTTCATGGCATAACATGACTGGTAAATAGTAACACCTAGCATATAGATCTTGTTTGAATGTTTTGATTTATGTACTAACTATACCCATAAGTGTCCAAATCAGTCATGTAGAGTGCACTTTGAAATCCAAAGTCCAACACGGTTTTACTGCTTCCTTCTTCTGGATTCTCTTTTCCTTCACAGTTCATGAAGCCAAAAATGACAATATCCAATATACGAGGGATATACTCACTGTCATGTGGTTTTGAGAGGGATGTTTACATAGTAGTATTGTTTAAAGACTTTTATAGCACTATGAATAACATTCTCAATTTCTGATAACAAGAAAACACTAGGAAATTAAGGGGAAAACTCATATTTTTGAAAGCTACCTTACCTCAGTTAATTGCAGAGCCATGAAAAAAAAAAAAAAAAAAAAAAAAACTTGAAAGAAGCTGTATATCCGTAGGTACTCTTGCCAGACAATGGCATGGCAAGAAGGTAAGTATATTAGGCAGTTCCAAAGTACCACCTCAAGGGCCCCTGACCCTACCATCACTTTCTCTTTAAATGGAAAAGATGACAGCCTGAGTACCTGAGTACCTATTAACCTCTGTTCTTTAGAAATTTCTCAAATAAATCTGTTGCTGTTGAAACATAACCATTTCTTCTGGGCTTCAGTGGTCAAAATCACTATTTTAATTGTCAGCCAAATATCTGTTGGAAACCATTTTCAATAACTAGATGGAATCCAGCAGAGAGTGATCACACCATCCATTGTGAAATATGTTATCCTTGCATGAAAATCCTCTTACTCAGATGTTGCTGTTGCCAGTGAACACGGAAGGAGTTGAGTTCTGTTTATGCCAATCAGTAGATGGCCAGGCCTTGTGATGAATGCCATTCCCTTGTGCATCCAAAAAAAAGCAGGAAAAAAAAAAAGATAGAAAAAGAAAAAACCGTTGGAGGAGGATTATGGTGTTCAACCATGGCTACAGGCTCAAGTAGGCCACCATGACAACTCTTTGTGAGGAAATCAGATATGTCAATTCAGCATCGAGTCCTATAAGTACTTTTGCCAAACAGCACAAATTAAAACAACTTAAAGGTTGCTTTAATTGCTAACGCACCAGCTATGGATTTGTACTTTCTAGGCTATGTTAGCAATTTACAGCCAAATTCTAGTTCTAAATTTATTAAACCTGGAGATGGTAGAGGTAACGGAAATATTTTTCATAGTTTGGAGTGATATTTGACAACCTATTCCCTCATTGGAAGATTTTTGACACACTTTGGTCTATAAGAAAAGTTTGTATTATAAAGTAAAATGTTGCTGTAGTAACTGACTGTAATGTAAATATAATTTCCTAATGTGTTCCGTGTTTCTGCCACCCTTACTTTTCTACATGGTCTTACACTTTATTGGCCATTAGAATAGAATATGGAGAATGTCTTTTACTACTTCATGCAGAAAGATATTTCAAGTTTTGCAGTATAAATCTGTGCTATCTCAGTGCTGCTTCTCTGCTGCAGCTCAGACATCTGAATAAGAAATAAGCTTATGCCCATGTTAGGGCTTAACTAGCAATGAATTTCAATTTATTGTGATATGTATGAAAGTTTTTCAAGATGTGGTTAAGAAAAAACCTTCCATGTGGCTTCAATATTTTGTGAGGAGGAGGACTTAAAAAAGCTATGGAGTTTTACATTATTTTCTGATACCTCACCTTCCTCTGCCTTTCTTCTCTCTGGTTATTTCACTGAATCCTGCCTTTGTATCACATGGTCGAGGAAATAATTTTTTCGTTCATTCATTTGCTTTCTAGCAAAGGTAGCTCCATGTTGCCTATAAGATAAGCAAGAAGCTTGGCAACCAGGACCAAAAACCCCAGGTACAATTTCCAAGCCATTGCAAGTATAGTGATTATTACTAGTGGTACAGTGGCTGTGAGAGTTGTTATTTGACCTTATCCAGTTCCAGATAGAGGTCTTAAGAAACAGCTTGTAAACAGTTCCCTTGCTGGGGACTGTTTCTTGTGAGTGACTGGAAAATGTGGACTTAGAGCTGAGCTTTCAAATGCTGCCTCCTCCAACCTCCCAAATGCCTTTTCACAGGAAGAAGTTGAATGTGAGATAGGGATAGAAGACATTAGCATGTCAGAAAACTAAACTGTGTTTAATTAATGATGTATAAATTCAGTAGAGGATGCTTATCTGTGGCATCTTGTGAAGTATCTTGAGCTTGCTGAGATCTCCTAAACAGGCAGTGAGACTCAAGGGTGTCTTACGGGACAAGATCTTTCAGGATTTAATTTATTTTTGGAGAGGAACAGTTCTGGTAATCTAATACCAGAGGAATTTTGGTATGAGTTTGAGGAAGGGGGAGAGAGAGAGAGATTTTAAGCTCAGCCTGGATTAAAAAAACATCTTCTTTTTCCCTAGTACTTCTCTTAATTGTAATACAAATAGACAGCCCCAAAAAAACAGGGTATGTTTTCCTGTCTCCATCTTCCAAGGGACTTTTCTTCGTCACTGGTATATCATACTTCTGCCCAGAGCTGAAGAAGGCTAGAAAGAACCAGAAGCCACCTGATTATGAAAATCTCCAATGAACAGTGAGCTTTGAATGAGAATCCCTTCATTCTGAGGACTGTCTACAGAACCCAGCATTCAACCTGTAGTTTAGCTGTCTGGTTTTTATGCATTTATTATAGCTTTTCAAGTTTTTGTTTGAAAGCAATCACTGTTGTGCTCTATGCTTAACTTGGCAGCATCCAGTTTATGAAAGATGCAGTGTGAAGTTCACAGCAGGACATGCAGAAGTGTTCAGCTTAGAGATACCTAATACGCAAATCCCAAACAGAACTTGCTGTAACACTTTGATCTAATTTCTGAGCCTCTGACCTAACAGAACTTCAGGTGCCACATAGCTCCTAAGAGTTAAGGAGAGTGCCAGAGAGAGCTCAGGTCAAAGCAGTCATATCAGCAGGATGGTGTGCACTACCATATGCTGTACTGCTCTCCTTCTTTAAAGGAACAAGGTAGATCCTTGAAAGTACCATTTCAAAGGCTGAGAACTTGTCATTGCATTGCACATCGATGCTTGCCTGAACATGAGCTGGCAGTGTGCCCAGGTGGCTAAGAAGACCAACGGCATCTTGGCTTGTATCAGGAATAGTGTAGCCAGCAGTACCAGGGGGGAGATCATCCCCCTGTACTCGGCTCTGGTGAGGCTGCACCTCAAGTACTGTGTTCAGCTTTGGGCCCCTCACTACAAGAAAGACATTGAGTCCCTGGAACGTGTCCAGAGAAGGGCTACGAAGCTGGTCAAGGGCCTGGAACACAAGTCCTGTGAGGAGCGGCTGAGGGCACTGGGGTTGTTTAGTTTGGAGAAGAGGAGCTCAGGGGAGACCTTATTGCTCTCTACAACTACCTGAAAGGAAGGTGTGGGGAGCTGGGTGTCAGCCTCTTCTCGCAGGTAACTAGCAATAGGACTAGAGGGAATAGCCTCAAGTTTTGCCGGGGATGTTCAGGTTGGAAATTAGGAGACGTTTCTTCTCAGAAAGAGCAGTCAGACGTAGGAATGGGTTGCCCACGGAGGTGGTGGAGTCACTGTCTCTGGGGGTGTTTAAGGAAAGGTTGGGTGTGGTGCTTAGGGACATGGTTTAGTGGGTGATATTGGTATAGAACCATAGAATATCCTGAGTTGGAAGGGACCCACAACGATCATAGAGTCCAACCCCTGCCTCCACACAGGTCTACCCAACAATTCAGACCATATGACTGAGAGCACAGTCCAAATGCTTCTTAAACTCCAACAGGCTTGGTGCTGTGACTACGTCCCTGGCGAGCCTGTTCCACTGCATGACCACCCTCTTAGTGAAGAAACTTCCTGACATCAACCTGAACCTCCCCTGTCACAGCTTGACTCCATTCCCTCGGGTCCTATCACTGGTGACTAAAGAGAATCCATCGGCGCCTGCCCCTCTGCTCCGCCTCGCAAGGAAGCTGTAGCCTGCAATGAGGTCTCCCCTCAGCCTCCTCTTTTCCATGCTGAACAAACCAAGTCAACTCAGCTGCTCCTCATACATTGTCCCCTCCAGGCCCTTCACCATCTTAGTAGCCATGCTCTGGACACTCTCCAACAGTTTCACACCCTTTTTTTTACTGTGGTGCCCAGAACTGCACACAGTACTCGAGGTGAGACTGCACCAGTGCAGAGCAGAGCGGGACAGTCACTTCCCTTGACCAACTAGCAATGCTGTGCTTGATGCACCCCAGGATACAGTTGGCCCTCCTGGCTGCCAGGGCACACTGCTGGATCGTATTCAACTTGATATCAACCAAAACCCACAGATCCCTCTCTGCGGGGCTGCTCTCCAGTGTCTCATCTCCCAGATGATCCCCCAGTTGATCCCCCCAGATGATCCCCATTGGTGGTAGGAGGGTGGTTGTACCAGATGATCTTGGAGGTTTTTTTCAACCTTAATGATTCTATGATTTTATTCAACCAACAGCCAGTTTGGGGCCTTCCTCTTAATGGGAGCTTCCACTCTGCCCACAAGAGGGTTTTGAGGAGAACTGTGCCATGGCTGCCCAGCTTGGATGTGGCTCTGGCCACTTCTCCTTCTCACTGAGAAATTCAGGGCATGGCCCAAAACACGTGGGGCTCAGGCCCACTGCCCTGCTGGGTAGACAGTCCCCCTGTGCGACCTGCAGCGGCAGCAGCAGGCTTCAGAGACCGCCTGCCTGTGTCCTCCCCAGCCTCACCACAGCCTTCATCACCTGCCGGTCTGACAGTGAAAGGCCCTGTGACATCACAGGGCTGGGCATAACATCAGGCTGCGGCTGGCCACAGCTGCCAGTGCTGGTGGTCACTGCCAGAGCTCTGCTCAGCGTGACAGCCGTCTCCAGTGCTGGTAGCGTTCCTCAGGAGAGCACAGGATGAAGCTCAGCCTGACTCTCCTCTTGGCCATGGCTCTGGCCATGGCTTCATTTATCCCAGGTGGCCTTGGCCTTTGCAGACACTGTGGGGACAGGGTCAGGGTCAGCAGAAGCCTTGGCACCAAGCACCAGGTCCCCAACTGGCCCTGCAGCTTCGGCCTTTCCAGCTGCCCCAGCTGGATCCGGCTCAGGCAAAGCATGGTGGTCCCTGATGAGGGCCCGGAACAACAGCCCCTCAGCACAGAGCACCAGACCTCCGACCTGCCCTACCCCCTGGGCTACTTCTGGCAATACCTTGCCCAGGGCGGGAGTGTCTGGATGCTTTGCAGAAACTGGGAAACCATCTGTCTCCTCTGTGTGGCGCAGCTTGCCAAAGGCCTCTGGAGAAAAACAAAGAGACTCCGCAGACAGGTGAGTGACAGAGACACAGCGTGCAGGAAAGGGCCAGCCTGCAGGGAGCAGGGAACCACAAGGACCTTGGCCATGAATGCTTGCCAGGAAGAACAAAACCCAGCATGTATAAAGAAGCCTTAGCAGGCCCCAAGATGCCCTCTGCCTCTTCCCCAGGGACTTGTCCAGCCGCAGGGCTGACAGCTGCTGGAAGCCCCAGGCGTGGCCTGGGGCCTGCCGGCAGTGTTGTGAGCCCCACTTGCTGCCAGGGGCAGTCCTGCAAGGCTGGACGCGCCAAGGGAAGCCGAGCTCAGCAGGACAATTCTTCACCCTGCAAGCCCTCATCCATGCCCTCTTCACTTGCTGCTTCCAGGGAACAGGCCGGTTGGCCTCAGTTTCCATGGGGACAGACCGCTGGGGAAAGGATGCTCTAAGTGACTATAACTTGCTCTGCCGGATGGAGGCCAATGTTGCCTTCACGGTGAGGTGCCTGAAGCGCCTCTACCAGCTCCACCTGCAAGAGCTCGGGCACCCACAGCCAAGGAAGAAGGTGCAAGACCAGCACAGGAAAAGAAGAGCCTCCTTGCGTTCCCCGACTAACTTCATCTAGAGCGTGCGTCCCATGGACCGGTGACAGGAAAGGCAGCGTGGCGAGTGAGTGCTGCT
The DNA here is from genome assembly GCF_013377495.2 of Cygnus atratus. Lineage (NCBI taxonomy): Eukaryota > Metazoa > Chordata > Aves > Anseriformes > Anatidae > Cygnus > Cygnus atratus. The sequence goes on along the minus strand of NC_066396.1, from coordinate 30,723,010 downwards.
GTCCATGGGTTTGGGGAGGCTGATGCTCCAGGAGAAGGGGGGAGGGAAGCGTGAACCCATGACTGTGGGTTGCCCCATAGGAGCCCATGTCCCAGGAGAAGGGACCCATGTTCCGGTGGCTGCCCACATCCCTGTAAGATGGCAGGAGCGAGGGAATGTCCATGACATGTTGGGTTAGCCCTTGGACTTAGGACCTCCAAGGCCCATGCGAGGGTAGGCATTGCATCAGAAAAAGGGGCAGGTAGAAGGAAGTGCCTGGCTAATAATTACGGCACTGCATTTTCACCCATCTGACAGTCAGTTCTTTTCAGAATGACAGCCAGCCAGTGCGGTAGGACACACCTCAGCCCTCCAAAGTGTCCTGCAGTGATGACACCTCCACTGACAGCTGGATGCCAACATCGCCCTAATCACCTCCTTCCTGCATGGGTGCCACCGACAATGCCAGCTCTCCCCTAGTGGGCTGCCCATGCCCAGCCAGCACAACAGCCAGCAGGGACTCAGCATCCATCTGATGAGGACATCCAAGGAGAGTCCCCTTTTGCAACCTCCCAAAGGCACCTCTGGGGCCTGCTGGCATCCCAAAGGACATGGCTCTGCTTTGTTCCTCAACAGAAGACAGCAGGAGCATGCATGTGCAGCAGAACTGGCTGAGGGACTCTTGAAAATTTCTTCTGGTAACAGACCATTTATTTCAGTTGAATAAAGAGTATCTGTACAGGAACTTGTGTCCTTTCTGTACCAAGGGGCTTGGGGCAGCAGCCACATGGGAGGCAGTGGGGCAAGTGAGGCCTGCTGCATGCGGGTTTTAGAGAACACACCTGAAGAGGAATGAGGGAGCTGAGCTGGGAGAGGAAAGCTGTGAGCTGTCCCACAGGTCCCTGTGCCCCAAGAGGAGAGACCACATCCTGTCAGGGTGCCCGTGTCCCAGTGAGGTTTCCTGGGGGTGCCCATGGCCGTGGGAGGTGCCAGTGGCTGGTGAGTGCAGAGGACGCCAGGGGACATGTCCCTCTGGGAGTAATTCCAGACTAACTACACTCCTACATCACAACGGTTTACATTTGAAGGCCCTGAATAGGGACTTGCAAAGTTTGGATCAATGGCAGAGGCCAATAGGATGAGGTTCAACATGGCCAAGTGCCTGGTCCTGCACTTTACAGAATCACAGAATCACAGAATCATCTAGGTTGGAAGAGACCTCCGAGATCACCTAGTCCAACCTATGACCTAACACTAACAAGTCCTCCACTAAACCATATCACTAAGCTCTACATCTAAACACCTTTTAAAGACCTCCAGGGATGGTGACTCTACCACTTCCCTGAGCAGCCCATTCCAATGTCTAGCAACCCTTTCAGTAAAGAAGTTCTTCCTAATATCCAACCTAAACCTCCCCTGGTGCAACTTTAGCCCGTTCCCCCTCATCCTATCACCGGGCATGTGGGAGAATAGACCAATCCCCACCTCATGAAAGCCTCCTTTAAGGTACCTATGGAGAGTGATGAGGTCGCCCCTGAGCCTCCTCCTCTCCAGGCTGAACAACCCCGGCTCCCTCAGCTGCTCCTCATAAGACTTGTTCTCCAGACCTCTCACCAGCTTCATTGCCTTTCTCTGGACTCGCTTGAGCACCTCGATGTCCTTCTTGTAGTGAGGGGCCCAAAAGTGAACACAATACTCGAGGTGCGGCCTCGCCAGAGCTGAGTACAGGCAGAAAATTGCTTCCCTAGTCCTGCTGGCCACCCTGTTTCTTATACAAGCCAGGACGCTGTTGGCCTTCTTGGCCACCTGAGCACACTGCTGGCTCACAGTTGCTGGCTCATTAGTTGTGACTAAAGTCACAATTGCTGTTGTGACTAAAGTCACAACAACACCAGGCAATGCTACAGGCTTGGGGGAGAGTGATTGGAAAGCTGTGCAGAGGAAAAGGAACTGGGGGTGTTGGTAGATGCTCGCCTGAACATGAGCTGGCAGTGTGCCCAGGTGGCTAAGAAGGCCAATGGCATCCTGGCTTGTATCAGGAATAGTGTAGCCAGCAGGGCCAGGAAGGTGATCGTCCCCCTGTACTCATCTCTGGTGAGGCTGCACCTCTAGTACTGTGTTCAGTTTGGAGCCCCTCACTATAAGAAAGACATCAAGGCCCTGGAACGTGTCCAGAGAAGGGCTACGAAGCTGGTCAAGGGCCTGGAACACAAGTCCTGTGAGGAGCGGCTGAGGGCACTGGGGTTGTTTAGTTTGGAGAAGAGGAGCTCAGGGGAGACCTTATTGCTCTCTACAACTACCTGAAATGAAGTTGTGGGGAGCTGGGGGTCGGTTTCTTCTCACAGGTAACTAGTGATATGACTAGAGTGAATGGCCTCAAGTTTTGCCGGGGAGGTTCAGGTTGGAAATTAGGAGACATTTCTTATCAGAAAATGCAGTCAGGCATTGTAACGGGTTGCCCAGGGAAGTGGTGGCGTCACTGTCCCTGGGGGTGTTCAAGGAAATGCTGGACCTGGCGCTTAGGGACATGGTTTATTGGGTGACATTGGTAGCAGAGTGATGGTTAGACCAGATGATCTTGGAGGTCTTTTCCAACACTAATGATTTTATGATTCACTCTGCCTGGTAGAGTGAATATGCCAGGTCAGATCAGTTTCTGCTCAGCTGTTTCTGCACTACAACTTCCACAGTGAAAGACATACCCCAGATTTATAGACAGAGGGTTACATTGTTTTGGGATCCTCCTCTTTTGACTTCAACAATCTTAATTTCAATCTTGCTCCTGTACAATCAGAAGGCAAACAAAAACCTGGAAAAAAGCCATAGTCAGATAACACTCTGAATATCAGGAATAAATCAAAGAATCACAGAAAAATTGAACAGGCTGAAACAGACCTCTGGATGTCTTCTAGACCAACCTCTTGCTCAGAGCAGATATAATGAAATCAGGTTGTTCAGAGTGAACATCAGTCCGGACTACTGACCATCACTAGAAACAGACTAAGTGCCACGATAGTATTTATACATGGCAGACTGGAGGGGGGGGTGGCAGGGGGAGGGGGGATTTTAAAAAAATATAATTAAAAAAAAAATTGGAGTTCACCCTCTTTTAGCTTTTTTATATTTGTGACAGTAGTAAAGGTACAAAGCAAGATGTCATATGTAAGTGTAGATATAATTTTGAATGCATTCTAAACACACAAAGTCTTTGGATTGCTTTAGCAAAATCTAATACATTTTTTAGGAGTAAACATATGAAGTGGTGTAACCGTAAACTGGTAACTACAGAATATGAAACAGTAAATAAAAGCAATAAAGGATCTGAAACAACCAAGAATTCTCTTCTTAGAGAAGACAAGTTCAAAATGACAGTGATCAAAACAACTGTAAAACACAGAAACATAAAGTTCAACCACAAAATATTTCAATTGTGTGAGAAAGGTGGGGTGTCAGGGCTGATAATTCTGGAGGAACAATTCATTGCACTTTGAGTGGTCTCTTCCAAGCTCAGATTTCTCCATACGCGTAGGAATCATGACAACAGACACCTCCACATAAAAGGATGTCACTACAGGGAGTTTGAAATGTCAAAGAAATCTCCTACAATCATATGTAAAAGATAGCTGAGCATGTACAGTAAGTAATTTTCTGGACTGTGAAACAGCACAAAACAACAAGAGAAAGCCTACTACTAGCTGATTATGGGGAGCAAGTACTGAGACTAAAATTTTGCATGCATGCTTTTCTTCCCTACATCCTCTAGGAGGAGTTGTAGAAAGATGGAAAATATTTGCCTATTGTGAAAATATTTTCCCAAAAGAGTGAAGATCCAATGTATTTGAAAGCCGGTTTTATTCCAAAATACCAAAACACATTCCAATTTTCCTGTTGTAAAGATGCAATAAAATATCAGTGACATTTAAAAATAAAAGCATCCAGGGATTCAGCTTGCTTTTATGGTGCTCACTTATTTTTAATTGTCATCAACAGATTTTATATTGAGGTCTTTCTCATTCTGAATGATCGTAACCGGTAGAAATACCTCAACGGCAGACAGAAGTGAGGAAGCCACCTGTAGCATGGATTTAATTTTATAAACTTTTTTAAATGTTTGGAAAACAAACAGAAACAGATATCTCAACTGGAAGTGCAATAAGGAGGAAACAGAAGAAAAACTCATACATATTAATGAGCAGTGAAAACATTCAGAATACCAGTAATGGTACAAACACTACTGATAACAGTAAGGAATAAGATAATTACATAGCTGAAAAGATAGTTGCTATCATATATCATGAGAATATTATGAAGGAATGTTTCTCTCTCTCTTTCTTGCACAGAAGAATATGCACAGAAAGTGGAACTCATCAGGTTTTGGACCAAATAAAGGAAGTCAAGGGTCTTGCCTGTCATTTAGAAAAACTTCCTTTTTTGGTAATGATAATGACTTCACTTTCTTATCCAGTGAGCAATTATTATTAAACCATAACAGCAAGTACTTTAAAGAAACCATTGTTCAAATGATTTTAATATAATTCCACTAACAATTCCTAACCATATCCTTGGATCTAGCCATTTAGAAATGTACTAATTTCCAAACATGGGAACAAATTGGCTGCAATTATTATTCTCCAGTCTCATTGGTGTGTTTTTCTTTTAATGAATTGCACAATTAGCTCATTTCAAAAATGGCAGGAAGTAGGGCAATATATATAAAATCAAACAGTTTGTTATTTGAACACTTTAAATACTGCTTTCCAAAAATCTCTGTCTGCTGACACTAACTATAACATTAGAGTACACCAGAGCCTAGTTGAAGAGCACCTGTTGAAGCCACAGGTCTTTTAAAACAAATTTTCTCTGTGTTCTGACTGAAATATAGTCACAAATACAGGGAGATACTGCCTCTCATTTAAATAATCCATCAAAATATGCATATCCTGGAGAGAACAACACCAGTGGATGTGAAGCTGTAAGGGCACAGAAAGCTTCTGAATTAATAAATGTGTGTGCATGGATCAGATGTTATTTTATGTTTGTTTGATGGATTTAGATAGAAGAAAAAAGATCTTCAGAAAAATAAAAGATCTACAAAGAAAAAAATGTTAAAATACTCTTTCAGGTCAGGTACTTGTCTTGTTCTTAAGAAGGTCTGCAAAATAATTCTGAAGGGTACAGCGGTTGTCCTTGTATATGTTGAAAGTAAGAATGTTATATTTAAATGCTGAAACAACAAAGTTGACTTCTTGGTTAAAGACTATCATGGTGAGACTGTAAAAACAGTATTTCTTAAACTATTTTCTTGTAGAATGGTGAAGGGAGCTAAGTGATTGCAAAAAGTGATGGAAACTGCATTTAAAGGTGCTCCCAAAGCTGAATTTTGTCCCTAGGTATATGTGCTTGCAACAAACACAAAAATAGCAGAGTGAAGATAATGAGAAGCACATTTGATAACAGGACTAGAACATGAGATACGAGCACAACTCCTGTTTTCTGGGCACAGAGGTTCTTAGGTTTTAAAATGTCTTGTGTATATATTCTGTTGCAGCTGAGAGGCCATTGTGAATGTCCACAGGGTTTTTCCACAGTATTGTTCATTTGCAAAATACTTTTATCTAGTAAATTCAATAAAGAAACAAGGGAAACGATTTCCCATTGAGGGCTGGATTAGCTCTTCCTACAGCTCAAGGACTGTCTTTTATATTTTTATTTTCTTTGTTTTGAGCCTGGATCATGAGTGCCAATAGTGAGAACTTCACTGGAAAAAAATGCTTACAGTGAAACAAATTACAACAAAACTGTATATTTTAAAATAGTAGAATGCTATTCTTTGAAAACTCTCTATCCATTTTTTTCTGTGAATCAAGGAAAATAAGAATCCTTCTTCCTGCTGCATAAAATCCTTATGTTTCACCAGGTACAATTATGTTTGGGTTCTAAAGGAAAAGAGAGGCTGTCCAAAACGTTTTTGTGGCTTTCTAAATCAGACATACATCATGAAAAGTAAGTTAATTAGAGACAATTTAAATTCAGGAGGATCAGGTCTCCAGCATTTTGCTAAAATCCTCTACCTCACTGATACATTCACATCCATGCCCCAGACATGTCATTTCTGCTATTGATGTTTGGGAACACGAAAAAGACACAGTTACCTTCATCAGGTGTGCAACATCAGAACATATCCCCAAAAAATGGTAGTCTACATTCCCTGTTTAAAGCATGAGTTATATTCTTTAATAGTTCAGAAAAGCTGTCTTAAGCAATCCAAGGAAATTCTCCCTAAGACATTTTTACATTTGTAGTAGAGGAGAGCTATTCTTCTCTTGAATGCAGACTAATAAATGTTTTTCATGATCTGTTTTGTGGTGTACTCCTCCTTTTTCTTTTTTTTTTTTTTTTTTTGATCCCCAAAATTCCTGCTGTTCCTGTGATTTTTCATACATGGAGAAAGTATATTCATCCCCACTCACAAAGTATTTCTAAACAGTAAAAATATTTCTAAACATTAAAATTTCTTATCACACTCTCAATACACCTTGGTTTATACATATTGCACCTTCAGTTTTCAATTCTAAATACATTTTCAGAGGGAGGGACTGATGGGACTCCTGTTTCATCCTTGCTCCAGTCTACTCCTACACTTTACCAAAAAGTTAGAGATAGTTCTCAGTAGTCATCTTCAGTCCTGTTCTGGGTATACCAGGAGAGATTTGTCACACAGCTAGAGAAGACACACCAGCAAACACAGAAGAGAAACAAACAACTTTTCACGCACAAAAGGAAGATATCATTTCAGTATATTTCTGCATAAGCATTTAGTAGCTCATATTTCATTTGAAGACACCCAGAATATCTAGCAGAATTTAAATGTTTGAAAGGAATGAAGAAGTGAGTCTCTCATCAGCAGTAAAAATTCTTGTTTGGGCAGTGTTTCTTGTGTCATATAATCCACTTATTTTGATGTTGTTTTAATTATTAGGGTTGGTAAGCAAATGATCCCATTAATTATTTTGACAATTATTTAATTTTCTGTTTACTGCTATTTCTGTTTTTCTGCTAAAATAGGGAGAAAAAAAATAATAAAATTATATAGCCATTTAGCCTACATAATAAAGAATGTCTGAAAAAAAAATGAATGATCTAATTGACTAGAATGTAAAACAGCAGAATTCACTACTCAGAGCTTATTAGCCTGTTCATTTAATTAACATTATGCAAATTCTTTGACAAAAAGTAACATTTTATAATAAAATTGCATTCTCCTATTCAGACTTTTCACTGTTTAAATTGTACCAGAGGATGTTCATTTAGGACAAGCAGCTTTGATCACAAATATGCACTTATTCATGCCCTGCCATGTCTTATTGATTAAACAAGATATTTTCCCTCTTGTTAGAATGAAGTTACAGTTCAAAGGTTTTAGAAAAACATCCACTATAAGAAATTGGCAAAGCATATACGTAGTGCACTACAACCTCCTGAGAATTACAGTGTTCTTTCTTCCCAAGCTTCTGTGGAGTTTATTGTTGGAAGAAAAAAAAAAAAAGAAAGAAACAATGTGTGCAGTATGTGCTATAGTTGAAATTTAATAAAAGTTGGAAAAAATGCCTGCTAGAAGACCTACATGCACTATGTCATATGCCATGAAATCAGCAGACAGGTCTCCGTCTGTTTATTTATTTAAATATATCTTGATCTGTTTCATCCACAATCTGCAACTCACAAGTGAAAGCTTTGGTTCATATCTCCTAACAGAACAACTAACCCTTACACTATATTAAAGAAAAGCGATCTGAAAATGTAGCAAAAATGACTGAAACCCAGAGACCTGTTAGAGGAAATAGGGATCTCTCTGATGTTAATTGTATATAGATTTCAGTAAAGACGTATGTGGGCTTTTGGCAGAAAAAAATATGAAAATTTTCTCTATTTAGATGGAAGGCTTGGCTTGTTTTTGTTTTTGTTTTTTTATTTTTTCTTTCTGTTTTTTTTTCTTTTTTTTTCCTAAAGCTTTGTGTGATTTAATAGATCTCTGAAGCTCTCAGTAATAATTCCTCTTACAGAAAGTTCCAAAATGGGAACCAAATGGGAGCCGCAGATATAATGTATTGAATAATAAAATAAAACAAGGCATTTCACTCACAGAGTTGTCTCAGAGGGTCTCAAATCATTTGAGAATTCTCATAGCACCTTGGGTGAGTAAGAACGGGAGATGGTAATGGGATTATTATCCCCATTTTGCTAACATAGATAACAAGACAGGGAGGTTGAATAATCTGCCAGCCTTCTGGTACAGACTTAAGACAAAACCAGATCTCCTGACTCCTGGTTCTAAATAGTAGAGCATCACTACTGGTTAGCCAAAGTTTGCTAATCTCTAAACATTATGAAATCTCTCCTGAGATATCATATAACAACCAGAAAGCTAGGGCACAATCCAAAATCCATTAAAGTTACTGGGAATTTTTCTACTAGAATAAACACACTGAAGTCTGAAGATTTTCCTGAGCCTTAATCAAGTCTAACACTACACAACTGGACTAGGTTTTGCCACTTCCTGCCACGGTACCAGAAAATAGTCTAATATTTGTTTCTCTTCATTTTGGAATTACTTTTCTAAGCCTTGGTGAGAATGAAATAACAGAGTTCTCAGGAGTATTCAAATCCTCCAGCGTGACAGTCCAGGTCCACCGATGGTGCTGTGGGTATGGAGTTGTTGCTCAGGGAGGCTGCCATAAGAGATGCTTTTTTCTGTATTGTCTTTGAATACAAATAAGAACGTTATTTGTATTTTTAGTCATAGATGTATTCCTATGTTTTATGTTGGTTTCTCGTTTCTAAAATGGTTACTGAATAATACCCTTCAAGACAGCTAACAGAATGCCGCAAACTATGAGAAAAAAAAAAAAAAACACCTAATTTCAGAATCTGATCAGCCCTGTTATAACATTCACTTTTTAATATCTACCTCTTGTTTGTTTGGGCTTTTTTTGTGTTCTCTCTCTCTCTGTGTAACAGAGTTACATGAGCACAGCTCAGAGGTAAGAGTGCCACCTATTGAGTCCCTGGCAATATTTGTCATCTTCTACAAGGAAAACAAAAGCTTACATACCATTTCTTATAATATATCCTCATATAACAAAAAGACAAGCAATATCTTCCCAGACGAACAAAAGACATATGCATACAGACGGGAAAAAAAAAAAAAAGAGTATGATAAAGACTATAAGGAACAACATCTCTCCAACAAATACATCCTCAAATAATCTTTTTTTCCTTAAAAAAAATAATCAAGATACATAAAAAGGTCAAGTGCTTATGACGAAAAACAGTGCCTCTATTAAAGGAGCACTTTGCTTAAAACAGTTGAGTTATAGTTCAGGGTAAGTTTCTCTCCTGACATGACCCAGAAAGGATTTTTACCCCTCATCATATTGGTTAGTCATTATACTAATTAAATACTTTACTAAGCCAGGGTGTGCTAGATGTCACCTTGGAAACACTTCAAACAGTATTGAGTAATATAAAAGCTGAGTATAAGGCAGCCACATTACAGGGTCCTATTACAGAATGAACTAGCTTTTCGTTTTCTGGCAGCAAAATTGCAAAGACAGTGCATATTTTTAAAAATTGCTGGAATCTCTAGAAAGAGCAAGGAAAAAAAAAAAAAAGATTTACAAGAACACTGATGATTTTTCCATTTTATTACACTTGCATATGAATTACATTTTCCTGGCATCCCAAGCAGTGATGACATATGAGAAACATGTATATTTTTAGAAGAGTTGTATTTTTGTTGACTTGGACGTATATACTCAGTTTAATCAAAAGAAGTCCTAACCTTATTGTATGCTACACAAAGTAGGCACTAACTAGACAAATGAACCATTTCATGTAACATGCAGAAAAATAATCAGGCAAGAAAATTATCAGAAATTCCATCAATACCTCAGTGCATCCCAGATGAGGGAATAAATGTGTGTACATCATTTTGACTTTCACTGAAACACTTCATCTCCTTTCCTTTTCTGAGCCATGATGCAGTATTATTTACTATTGCTGCAAAACAAAGTTTATGGACAGAGGAGAAAAAAAGTAATTAACCAGATCTTGATCACTCTTCAGGACCATTCTCTCTCTAAAGACAGTGGCATGCAAGAAATGGCAGTGGGTGAATTCTGGTAGCGTTATTCAAGTGCCAGTATGAGTTTTGCTTCTGTGAAACAAATGCAGGGGGAACAGAAATACTCTGAGGAAGTCTGGAAGAAGAGCTGGAAGAAAATGTGAAAGTAATTATTGCACCCAAATGACCAGAGTGATGATTTGATAACCCAGCAGTGAGCAGGCAAACATGAACAGCCGTCACAAACTACAACATCTGGAATATCACGACAGAGGGGTGGGTTCTCCTCCGTAAGCAAATATATGTGATTACAGGGCAGACAGCTACATTTCCCCAGTCCAGGGATGTCTTTTTCTCAATGTTACTTAAACTAGTCTGCTAGTGTTCCTAGGAGAGAAGTGAATCTGGCCAGCAAGCTGTGCAGGCAAAAGTCCCCAAAGCCTAATCAGTAAACCTTGTCTACATATGCTTACTTTATTCATTACCCTTCAGGAGCCAGACTGCCCCAAACTGCCCAGCAAGGAGAAAGCCCCTTCATGAGCTATTTTAAAGCCAACAGAGTAATTTCTTCTATGAATTGATGACCTAATAAGAAAGTTTAATTCCCACAGCCTTATTTACTTCTCAAAAAGGTCTAAGACTCTATACATAGGCAAGAAAATCTGACTTCATGGGAATTCCTGAAATAGCTCTGAGGAAGCTGTTTCTGCCTGAGGCACGATGACTCTCTGGAGCTCTCACTGGAAAGATGTACCCAAATGTTTGAACTCAGTACATCCAGAATTGCCAGAACCTGCCTTCCTAAGCATTTTTAGCCTCCCTTCATCTATCAGTGACATAGCTCTGGATATGAGATGTATTTGTCACTTTGCACACAACAGTAAGAAATTATTCCTAGTCATCCTCATTTCCTGGACTTTAAGCAATTTATAAACTTGCATTGAACGGGATGGATTGAAGAGAGGTGGGGAGTATTTGTTGCACAGGAGTATAAATTGCCTGTAACACAGCTGAATACCTCCCTTTCCCCTGACAGTTTCAAGTTTGCGTTTTGGCAGCAATCACACAGTGTGGTAAAAATCACTCCAAGAATATAAGGGAAATAAAAAGAGAGAAAAGAAACATGTCAAACAAAACATGCTCTTTTATTTTAAAGGAAAGTTGTTTTGAGGACTCAAGGCCTGAGCATCCATTAGCACTGCTACACAGGCTGGATGACTGCCAATATATCAGGTTGCAATAGGCCATTAGTAGGGGCTGAATATGGATAATCTTCCCTAAGGGCTGAGCAGAGTCATCCTGCCTTGATTACTTTTTCTAATTTAGATTAAAAATCCCTATAACAGTTGCAGACTAATTGGAAAAAGACTTTAAAGGAGCTTTAGGAAATTAGGTAAGAATAGTTTTTATTATTGTAGTCTGCAGCAATTGCTGCAAACCTCTTCTTCCTAAGAGGCTGGGAGTCAATCACATGAAACTTATCAGAATAGAAAAATAAACCTTGTCCCTTTTGGGTTTTCATCTTTTGAAAGCTTGTTTTACTGTGACCACGTTATTTCAAGTCAATATTAGAAAGCAAAACAGCTGTTGGAAAGGCTGGTCTCTCAGCACTCTGAACACTTGCACAGTGCTATTTAAAAATAAGTAAATAAAATAAAACTAGCTACTCATGTAGGTGACTAGTCACTGTTCTCATGTAGGTGACTAGTCACTGTAAACACAGGCTTGATGTTACGATTTTCTAATCTTCAACAAAAATATTAGTATCAGTATTTCATCTAGAATAGAGAAACATTTCTGATTCAGTCTGAACATTTTCCCACAGTGTTGTGATACGAAACCCAGCATTCCCACTTCCTTATCACTCATGATTAGTAATCCATGAACCATAGAAATTGTAATGAGGATTTGAGCTCTGGAATTCAAAGGTCAGGTACAGCATAAAAGACTTCAACCATCATGTAATTTCAAGGAAGAAACATAAATATGACAATCCTGTGCAACAGCAGCAACATGTTAATGCACAGAAGCCAGGGCTTGAAAGTAAGAAGGAATAAAATGAAATCTCATCATTAAATATGGTTAAAGACCCAAGTGTAATCAAAATGCACAGATATGACAAAAAAAAAAAAAAATCAAACCCTGATATAGAAAGCAAGGTAGAAGAGGCTCCCATCCCCTTCTTCCTAAGTAAATTTGAACCTGAGTTTTCTGACAGCAATGCCTCTGTAATCACTCTCAGTCTCAAGGAATTGCAAAATTTGGCTCTACTCTATATTGTCATCATTAACAATCTTAATGAAAGCTTTGAAAAACTAGCCTCGGCATTCCTGTGATTCATTCAGGTATGGAACCAAATCAGTCAGTTTTCGGTAAAATACTACTTGGGGAAAAAAAGCAGGCAGAGATGCACTGTGATTTGTATATTCTTAACTTTTAAGGGCAGGTTGTCAAGTGTTGGGGTTACACTTTCAAATGTGCTTAGAGTTCATTAGTTCCATTGTCATTTCTTTGATCATATATATGTATATATATAAATGGATTCTAAATACCACTTCTTTTAAGAACATGGACACAGATCTGTACATTTAGTCTGCGGACTTGAAGTATCACTCCTATCTGGTGTCTAAAATTCTCCAGAATTTCCTTTCAACCCTCTATGCTCATCCAGTCTTTATTTTTATTGTGTGGTAAAGAAACACAAAAGCTAACACCCTCGTAATCCCAAAGAACATCTAAAGCACCTGGAGCCATATTCTAAGAAGAGAGACTGAGAAAAAGTAGATCGCTTCACGATGTTTTGAGATTGAATCTGAAATAATATAAAGGCTGTAAAGGGATTTACTTAGCAAATCAAACAAAGAAGGCAAATTCTTTAGACTTACTAGACTTTCAGAGCAACTTGGTCCCTGACCCAAGATAGATATTTACAATTCTTGGTCCTTGCTGGAGGTTAATATGTCTCAGCAAATGCTGCTCAGAGTGTCCCCCATAGCTAAGCATCTGGCACTACTGTAGATGCATCCACTAACAAATGAGCAAATGTTCACAAATCTGGAGCATATATTCAAACAGACTCCAGCAAGTTTTAAATTAAGCGAGCTACTCATAATGTATGCTGAATGTATTTGGGAGAATGCTGTGTTTCATGACGAATATTGACCATGTCATTTGAGTCAATTCAATGCTGTAGTCCCCTTGCATGTTTTAGACCACTTTTACATCACAGTCTCTCACACTTTATATGAACAGAAATAAATTCACCTATCTGAAGAGTAAAATTTAAACAAATTATTTGGTTGTGTTGATGTTGGTTTTTTTTTTCTGACATTATCTAAATCCTTTTTCAGAACAAACCAAGTTTTTTAATTTTCATGATTACTGAATATAAAGGGTGACAGACAGAAAAAATATCTTGGTTAAATATTGAATATTAGTACTACACATGATTTCTAAATAAACTCTGTTTTGGTCTTACAGTTCAGATATCATAAGGAAAGGGTAGGGAAAAACATCAGCACATTTTTAGTCTGTAATGCCATTATAATGATGTAATGGGAGAGGCTACAGAGAGGGGTTCTTTTTAAACTTATACACTTAAGAATGCCTCAGTTAAGTAAAAAGAAGTTGCTGCGTTTCAGGACTCTTCACAAGCCATAAAACTAATTCTCATTTTTACGCTGTTTCACAAGTACAAAGGATTCTCAGAAAAGATGTCAGTTAGTATGAATTGAAACTAGACCCTTGGCTCTTCTCACCTTTCTGTAGTGTATTTCAGTTCTGATGCCTAGCCTACAGGAAATTGAGTTTATACACAAAGAAAAGTGGATATAAGTTTTAAAAATTAAAAATTGAGATTAGAGTATTCTAGAAGTATAAATTATATAGAGCTACAAATTTCAGAGCTGTATCCTCCAAAATCACTCTCAATGACTAGCCTTCTCAGTAAGTAAGGAATGATTTACACATTAAAAATATTCTTCAAAAACATTAACAATGTTCTTCTATGTTGTTGTCCCATAAACATCTCCTCTAAGAGAGCAAGAGTCATGCAGTCTCCAAAAAGGCAGAGGGAGAGATTTCTTCCACTAGCAGCTTTTAATGACACTTATTTCTATGTGCAAATATGAATTATTCCAACCAGAAGGATCCAGAAATTCCAGCAGACTCTTCTCTGTTTCTTGGGCCACACTGCTGATTAGGAGAAAGTCTCCCAGCTTCTGACAGGCTTAGGCAGCAGCTACAAAACAGCTTCCAAAACTGATTAAGTTTTTTGCCCCATGATCTAATGTATTTTGGGTACCTTTGTCTCTCCTTCTGTAAAATAGCTTTCAATATTTTTCTCCTTCTTAATTCCTGCACAGAGGCAAAGTCTGATTTCCTGAATTACAGAAACACTAAATCAGACATAGAATTAGAACTTACTAAGATCTCTCCAGTTAGGCTGTTGAAGAACAAGAAAAAATTCCACAAACAGTTTTCATCACAGAAGTCAAGAACTGCAGTATAGCATGTTACAGATATGAAAACAGAAAGCAGAAGAGAACTTACAAATAGCTATGCAGGATCAAATCATAGGGTATGCTCATAAATTCATATGGTAATTCAAGCTGGTGGTGACCTGAGGAGGACTCCTAGCCCCTGCCCAAATCGCTGCCCACAGGGCCGAGGACTGGAGATCCCCCCAGAGCTGCTCCCCAGCCCCACCAGCCCCAGTCTGCGTCCTGGGGCAGGGCTCAGCCTTGTCCTTGCTGAATTTCATGGAATCACTCTCAGCCTCTGCCTGTCCCCTGTCCAGCTCCTCCTGAAATGTAGAGCAGCCATTTGGTCCCCTTTGCTGTCATCTGCAAACTTGGTGTCCTCAATCCTCTCCTCCGGGTCACTGATAGAGATGTCAAACAGGACAGATCCTAGAACACGCCATGCAGAACCCCAGTTGTTACCCCCCTCCAGGTACAACATAACCCTTAATTAGGACCCTCTGAGCCAAGCCATCCAAATGTTTTTTTTGTGTGCGCCTGTGATTCAGAAGTATTTGGTTCAGATGTGTGTGGTTCAGAAGCCTGAACAGCACAGAACCCTCTCTCCAGCTGATGACAGTTTGGAGGTGGTGCTTGTAGCAAATTATAAAATTTCCACTACCACAATTTTTCAGCTTTTAGCAACCAGAAACCAAGCAGCTTCCATACTTGAGTGTAAGAGTGCCTGGTGGACTGTTATTGTTTGAACGCTTACTTTCTGAACACATCTTTCCTGACAATAAATCTTATAGTGTCATTACATACTGTGTAGGGAAGCAAAAAACTCATTTGTTGTAAACATACTGCCAAATAATGTCATTTTCTCCATCTTCATTCTATTGTGGGAAAGTGTGACTAATCAGTCCTTGTTCATTTTCTCCTCATAATTCTTGGATTTATCTAGTACCTCCAGTCATTTTTCCTCCCAGAGTAAAGTCTGGTCTGTTTAATCTATCCTCGTGTGGAAACGAATGGAACATCATTGTCATCTTTTTCTCTTTCTAGTTCTGTTGTGTCCTTTTTGAAGTGCTGTAACGGGAGTTGTGCTCAGTATTAATGATATAAGCACATCTTGGACTTGGGGCATAATAATGTTTTCTGGTTTGCTCTAATTTTCTTCCATAATAATTCCTAACAGTTGATTTTCCTTTTTGACTGTCTCTCGGCATTAAGCTGATGTTTTCATATAAATAACCACAATGCTTCTACAATCTTCCTTCTGAATAGTAATAGTTCATTTACAGCCCATCACTGGATATATATACACAATGTGAACATACAGATAGTGTTTTTTCCCAGATACATTACTTTCTTAGCACTGAATTTGTCTTTCACTTTATTGCCAAGTCACTCAGTATTGTGACATCCTTCTGCAGCACTTTGCAGTCAGCTTTCATTTTATTGCTCTGAATAATTTTATATCACCACAAATATTTTTAACCTCACTATCTATCTATCTTTCTATCTATCCATTTCCCTACAATTTTGGTGAATATATGAACATGTGCCTCAACCAAGACAAGCCTTGAACTCAATTAGTGAACACTACAACACCTAATAGTTATTTCTTCTTGGTTTATTTTTATTTTTATTCATTTAATTATTTATTTAATTATTTATTATGATAACCAGTAAAGGCAGTGCTTCCTCTTTGGCTCTATGTTAGGTTAGCATCTCTGAGTCCCTTTGGTGAGAGATAACCAAAAGCATTCTTGAAAGCCCAAGACAAAGACAAAACAGCCACAAGATCTTGTTCATCCATGTAACCACTGGTTGCTGTAATGAAGTCTAAGCTACTTGCAAAGCATACCTTCATTCTGCAGAAGCCAGTCTGAATCTTTCCTGTTGTGTTCACATATATTCACATGTATTATTGTCTTTGTATGTCTGCTTCTTCCAGTTTACTCTGTATGGAAGGCAAACATACTTACCTGCTGTACCCAGACCTGCTGTAAAACTCTATGTAAAAAAAAAAAAAAAAAAAAAAACAGCTTCAGCTTTGACACTATATATGCTTTGGTCTCTGGATCTTTTTAAACAGTAAATTATACACCACAGTTAATAGGTCAGCAATTTTGTACTGAGTGTGTTTACAACTGTTCATCAAATACAATCTTACCATGACAATTTGTTGCTTTTCAACTGCATTTATTGAAACACTTCCACTGCAGTGTTTTGGTGGATTCTGAACATATCCTGCACAGTGCTTGAAAACTCTCCCAGCAAAGTGCCATTATATATTTCATACAAATGCTCTCTATTCTGTCATTCAATCCCCAGTGAAATCATTGATGAAATGAACATGCCTGCAACCACAACAGAATCCTGATGTACCTCTTCCGAAAAGGTTTTCCATACTGATGAGAAGCTATCAATAACCACTCCCACTATTGTAATCACAACCATGTATCTGTATTCACTTGCTTCAGGAGCAAGGCCAAGCATCTTCCCGTTTTTTTTTTACTCTCTAAGAATTTGACAATGGCAGTAAAACCTATCCAGAATGATACAGTATATTTTGTTTTGGCTTCTTTGTTGTGACTCTTAGACTGTTGTTACTGAAGGGAAAAGAGCTGGAGGAGCAGAGAGCTGCGTGTTTGACTGCACTCAATGACATTTGCTGCACATGCACATTTAAGAAAATATCCAGACACAGATTCAGGGTTCTAAATATCTGCCTGTTCTTGTTAGCTCTTCTTTCAGCCTCTGTGGTATTCCTGATGCTCAATAAATGACTGCCTTCAAATTCCTGCCTTGACAACTGAGCTCCATAAACCAACCACCAGCAAAACTCGAGTTGAATCAAGGGGCCACTTGAATAATTTATATTAGTGTTACTTTTACAACTTCAACACATTTACTACTGAATGCAACACACATGAACTACCATGTAAGAGCCTGTTCATGGCAAATTGGGGCACAGAGGATGTTCCTGAGATGGAGGAAAAAAAAAATAATATATATATATATATGCATATATACATATAACTTCCAACAAAAAAATAAAATAAAATAAAATAAAATAAAATAAAATAATAAAACAAAACATAACATAATATAACATAACAAATAAAAAAAATGCAGGCAGCTTATTGGAACACAAGAGCAAAAATTTGTTCAAGTGCAAGCTTTCAGCCTGCCTCCATTAAGTTATTTTTCCTCGAATACACAGTCAAAGTTATTCAGTTTAAGAATGTGTTCAATAAATAAGTATTAGATCTGGCCTTTTATTAAATAACAATATAAAATATTATACTTACGCAAACATCAACTGGTCCCAATTAAATCATTTTCACCTAAAAGGAGTAAGATATGGTATTAATTTACATGTGTAGTTTTGCACTGTGCACATTCCTTTCAGGACGTCCTGACAGAATAACACTAATTATAAGGAAAATAGAGAAACATAGATGAAGCAAATTACTACCGTTTAATTTATCTCATTTGATATATCCAAGGTCAGAATCTAATTTTCTGATCAATCTGATCCAGATCCAGTCATATCATAATTTAAATAAAAGTATTTATGCATCCTGTTCATGTTCATTCTACATATTTTTCAGTGTTTAACAGGATTTAAAAAAGGGGGGGGGGGGGGGGGGACAAGGAGAAAGGAACTAGAAAGAAAGGAGAATTGTTATTCTGATGAAAAAAGCATTCTGTAAGAAAAGAACACAACAAGGTAATGCACAAACTTCCCTTGCTCTATTCCCCTGTGTCATCTCAAAATTCACATCTTGCATATTGATATGCAATCTAGCAGGACATAGTAGACCTCTTATCTTGAAGGCTTCATTTTCTTTAATGTAGCGAAAGCATAAACATGAGTGAGAATTCTGTTTTTAAACCAAAATTTAAGATGGTAAGAGTTGTGTAAATTGTTAGCTATTTATATGATGGTTACTTTCATGTGGTTAAAACTGAACCTTAACATGTAACTATACAATCAGAAGAAAAATTGCATACCAGTTTTACTGTGTAAGCCTTTTAAAAAACTGTCAAAGGTTTGTACCACTTTATACTCCTTTCCTTTTCTGGATGAAATGTTGCTATTAATAACTGTCATACTACCTCTTACTACTCTAATTTCATCAGTAATATTGTGGTGAAGTACAGTTTGGCTCCTTTACTACGAAATTCACAGTGAAAAAGTCTTACAGATTTCAGATGAAAAACCTGTCCTGGTTTCAGGTAGGACAGAGTTAATTTTCCTCCTAGTAGCTGGCAGGGTGCTATGTTTTGGATTAGGATGAGAAGAGCGCTGATAACATGCTGATGTTTTAATTGTTGTAGAGCAATGCTTACACCAAGCCAAGGACTTTTCAGCTTCTCGCTCTGTCCTGCTAGCGAGCAGGCTGGGGGTGCAGCAGGATCTGGGAGGGGACAGACCCAGGACAGCTGACCCAAACTGGCCAAAGGGGTATTCCATACCATCTGACGTCATGCTGAACAATATATAGGGGTGGCTAGCCGGGGTGGGGGGCCGGCTGCTCGGGGATAGGCTGGGCATCGGTCAACGGGTGGTGAGCAATTGCATTGTGCATCACTTTGTACACATTATTACTATTATTATTATTATTATTATTATTATTGTTATTATTTTCCCTGTCTTAATAAACTGTCGTTATCTCAACTCACAGGCTTCACTTTCCCGTTTCTCTCCCCCATCCCGGAGAGGGAGGGGGGAGGGTGAGCGAACGGCTGTGTGGTGTTTGGCTGCCAGCCGGGCTAAACCACAACAAACCCCATGACTGACTACTGACTAGTCACTGCTAAAAACCCCATGAGTGACTACTGACTAGTCACTGCTAAATCACCATAGTTTCAGCTGTATGAGGAGTTGAGCAGTACATGGCCAAGCAGATCAGTGAATGTCCACATGAACTGGTGCAGTTTAGGAGTATGTTTCAAATTAGGTCTGATGACTTACAGACATAGAGAGTCAAAAGGTTCATAGGTGTTAGCATCTGAACAGTCAAAGAGCCATGATCAGCTCTGGA
Source organism: Cygnus atratus (assembly GCF_013377495.2). Taxonomy (NCBI): domain Eukaryota; kingdom Metazoa; phylum Chordata; class Aves; order Anseriformes; family Anatidae; genus Cygnus; species Cygnus atratus. The sequence goes on along the minus strand of NC_066396.1, from coordinate 30,703,388 downwards.
ACAGTTTCACTTTATGTCGTCAGTCAGTAGGGTTTTCAAAGGGGCTGAAACAAGCCTTTTACTATCAGCTTGGGCAACATTATTTGTTGTTCTCACCTTTGCAAAGATTAAGTAGCAGAAGCATCCAAAATCTCTTGCATTAAAGAGACTAATGCACCACAGAAGAGATTTGGGAAAGAGATGCTTTATTACTGATACATTTAAAGTCTAAGTATCATAACACAGTTCTCAAATGTTTTCCCAAGACTTCAATGTTATCTGTGAAGACAAACACTGCATGTAATAGTGCCACCTGGTGACTGAATTACATTAAACGTTTAAATTACTGCAATAACTCTTAACTATTAACTCTATTACATATTATTAAACAGGCTCCCAGGATTCTTTGAGTGAGTGACAAAAGCCCAAACAACAAGCAGGCTGTTGTCTATGTACCATGGTTTGTAGCTTTATTTTAAATTTGAGAAATGTCAAGATGCAAGTTCTTAGATATGGAAATACATGTAATAAAAACTGAGGCTGAGGGTATTTAATATGATCAAGCTTTGTCACCTAAGTGAATAAGCAAGATTTTAACTTGACAGAATTGGTTTGTGGTTAAAGTGTAAATGTGAAGTGTAAGTACTAACTTCTTGTGAACCTCATGAAGCTCAAGGCCAAGTGCAAGATCCTGCATCTGTGCCGTGGCAATCCCAAGCACAAATACAGGCTGGGTGGAGAACGGATTGAAAGCATCTCTGAGGAGAAGGACCTGGGGATGTTGGTTGATGAGAAGCTCAACATGAGCCAGCCATGTGTTCTGGCAACCCAGAAAGCCAACCATGTCCTGGGCTGCATCAACACAAATGTGGCCAGCAGGTTGTGGGAAGTGATTCTCACCCTCTACTCTGCTCTCATGATACCCCACCTGGAGTCCTGAGTTCACCTCTGGGGTCCCCAATATAAGAAGGACAGAGGCCTATTACAGCAAGTCCAGAGGAGGGCTACAACGATGATTAAAGGGCTGGAACACCTCTCCTATGAAGACAGGCTGAGGAGTTGGGGTTGTTCAGTGTCGAGAAGAGAAGGCTCTGGGGAGATCTTATGGAGGCCTTCCAGTACCTAAAGTGGGCCTATAGGAAATCTGGAAAGGGACTCTTTTTCAGGCAGTATAGTGATAGGAAAAGGACAGATTAAAACAATGACTTTAAACCAAAAGAGGGTAGAGTTAGCACAGATATTAGGAAGAAAATCTTCACCCAGAGTGTGGTGAGGCACTGGAACAGGTTTCCCAGAGAAGCTGTGGATGTCCCATCCATGGAAGTGTTTAAGGCCAGGTTGGATGGGACTTTGAGCAACCTGGTCTAGCAGGAGGTGTCCCTGCCCATGGCAAGGGGGGGGTTGGAACTTGATAGTTTTTAAGGTCCCTTCCAAACCAAATCATTCTATGATTTTATGATTCTGTTTACTCTAGAGTAAATACAGAATATCTCTTCAGATTTTAACCATTGATTTGGCTGTGTCCATACATCAAGCAACAATCCTTCTTGCCCACAGCTGAAACAACCAGAATTTGCTTACAAATTTTCAGAAGAAAACATTAGCTTCTTCCAACTTTCTGTTTTCATTTAACTATTGTATTTTCAGTTAGGGAGCTTGGAAGAAACCATCCACCAAAGTCTTACTAATAATTGTTCTTGATTAATACAAGAACATCAACAATAAATAAATAAATAAATAACTTTTTTTTTTCATTAATTGAGTCAAGGCAAACAGTATACGTGACAGATAGCTTGTGCAAAAATAATTGACTCATTAATCTTAACCATATGAACATGTTCAAATTAGTAGGGTCAGCTGATGGAAAGGAGGCAGCCATAGTTAACAGATTCACAGAGGTGTGAAGTTGAAGTTAGCCTAATTGCACAAACTATCTGTGTGAAGGTTTCAGAGTAGTTTTATTCAGTGCCAAAAGTAGAAAAAGTTTCAGTGGGAGTTTCAAATCATACCATATGGATTATGAATTGTTTATGTAGAGAATTGTCCTTCCATAATACAAAAGAGAGCACCAAGAACAAAGATATTTGTATCACCGAATGAGGTCTCTAACTGTGTATAGAAACACGTCCTTAGCTTCAATACAAATGTATCTGACACAATTTTTCTTGGTGTAAGGGTAACTAGACCTTTTAAGCTAAATAGCTTCAGAGTTGAATTGGGCTAATATTACGGCTTTGTGCTTGCATTAAACATGGGTATCAGCACACATTGGTATCAGCACATGACACTATGTGGATATTCAGGAACAATTTTCAGCAATGTGGGTATAGTGGCTGAATGAAAACTGTCAGAAATTTATCACTCTGTTAGCTATACATATACAGGGTAAATCTTTTTAGGCCTGTAATGATGGTGTTGCCCTTGCTTGTAACAGGCCACAGACTTTGCCTTAAACTGACAATTTAGGGCTTGGTACCTGCCAAGGTCTGTCTGAATGTCACTTGGCCTCCCTGGAGATTTGTTTTAGCCTAGCAGTAACATCGACTCTCCAATAACTAGGTAACTATCACCTCCTTTGTTTTGTGTCTTGTTTGGCTTTGAAAATAACTGTGTTAAAGCAGTTATTGCTATACAGAGATATGCATTTAGTAAGTAAAAGACAGCAGTAACAAGCAGTTAGTCCATGTAGAATGACATACCTGTGAGCTAGAGACTAATGCAGCACAGAGGAGTACAGAAATCAGATGGAAGCAGAAGAAACCTTCAAAGCCCAAGCACAGAGAACTGCTAGAGGCACTGAGCTATAGACTTCTAGCCAGTCATTCCTGGTCATTAAAGGACTGAAGCCTTGGGAGCTGAGTAAAACCGATATTGGTGGTAATCAAGAGAACAAAGAGCAAGCATCCCATAAGTGCAAAACAAACCTCATACAGCATAACATGAACATGCAGACCAGTGAATCTAGGTGCGGAGCATGTTACTTTGCATGCAAAATTGGTCTCAGACACAATTGGCCGCAGTAAATAATTCTGCAGAATCAGGTGCTTGGGGATCTTTCTCAAAGCAAGCCCAGATCTGACTTGAATCACAATTATTTGTAGACAGCTAACTTATCAAATCATTTGTCTGGCTACTTTTGATTGGCTGTTTTATCTTGTCTAACTTATCTCTACTGAGCCTGTGCATTACAGAAGACTGGGGGGGGGGGGGCGGGGAGGGGAGAGGACACACCAAAGCCCAACATTTGCATACATTAGCTTATGCGTGTGTTTAAATATGTTAATGACCCTTAATGAGTTTACCATGAGAGGTTACCATATAGGTCAGTCTGGAATCATCCTTCAGCCATTTTTCTCCTTGTTTTTTATTTTTCATCCCTAATCTCCCTTGCTTCTGATAGCTCAAGGCTCCCAGTCTCTGTTTTCTCCAAGGTTTCCTTTCTTTCTTCAGATTAAGACTACATCTGGAGGGAAGCTACCATCGGCCTTAGGGCCTGAAGGCAATGTGCAAGAGTGAGCATAGCACTGGAGAAAATGGTAGACTTCAGGCAGGTTGTGTACATACCATTCTAATAGCGCGATTTGAACCATAAACATTAGTATCATGTTAATATCACTGCTATTGTGTTACTAAAATTCTTCCATTAAACTGTTGAGATTTTTATTTGACCAACAATATGTTATTGACTTTGCATGTAAGGTGTGTGAATTTTCCTGTAAAAGAATTTAAATGTAACAAGTTGGCAGGAGTTAAAGCAATCTGTTTTGTAAATTGGGTACTACAAATCAGTAGTACTTTACATTAGTTATGTTATTCAGCACATAGGCTGCTGAAAAAGGATCGTGTGCCTTTCAGGATATGTGGCTGCACACAGCACATTTCATTCTTTCACCCTTGATATTTCAAAAGAGAACACAGAAAGCTGCAACCATGCCATGCCACATTGCCACTGACAGAACTTATCTGGGGCATATGTGGTTTTCTACTATATTACTTGAGCATTGGGTTTCTACATATGAAGGTCAGCTGTTGTGATTGCATTGTCTATAATAATATAGTATAATGAAACAGGATGCAAATAAGTGCTTGGATCCCAGCCAGCTGCTGTAAATCTCATCTAAGCTCTGAGGACAGCTCCTTGAAACTACCCAGACTAAAACAATTGAGGGCAGTTGAGGATCTGGGTCAGCATGTTGCAGAACAGGGAACTGTCTCCCCTTTGATTATTTTAAGAATACTTGGTGAGATAAACTGATTACATCTGATCTTCTCAAACATCTGCCTTTTCAGTGTCCATGACTACCATATCTTAATTCTCTTTCAATGTTTTAATTCAGAAACCATGTCTGCTCATCAAAGCCTAAATTATTTTCTTAAAATATTGCAGGGTTTCTCTCGGAATCAATATCGGCTATCAGGTAGCATGTCTTCCATTAAGGACTATAAGTCAAAGACCAATCTTAGATATAAAAGCAGATTTCCTCTAGAGCAACAAAAACAGCTAGCCTTCTTACAGAAGCACAAACAAAATTAGATTGTAGCTTATGTCTTAATTAATGCAAGGTATCAAGTATTTTGATGTCTCTCCCCTGAAAAATGAATATACGTATTACAGTGTGACTAGTGTTACATGACTGTAACCATTTCAGAATAGCATTAAATATAATTCTCATTTCTAGATAGGTGAGGACTCTATAATTTTTTTTCTTTCTTTCTTTCTTTCAGATAGGGCCTTTTTAAGTGCTCGTTGGTATTAAATCTATGCCCCAGGAAAAATGTAGAAATTGCAAGTGTCCAGGTTCTGGACAGCCTGGAAGGTAATCACACCAACTGACAATGCTGGATTTCAAAGTAATTAACTGGGATCTTTTTTTCTTCCTTCCTTTTTTCATGTCCTCCTCCAAAGTAATAAAAGCAATTACTTCATAATTTTAAACCATCTAGAGTCATTAGGCAGACTAATCAATTACCTAAAATTTTTATATGGAAACAAATAAAATTAGCTTTTGAGAAATAAATTGAAGGAAAAGCAAGCCAGCAAAACTAATTTGTGGGGATGATGGGACAGTCACAGTTCAAACACAACCTTCAAACACCACAAAAATAGGAAACTCACTTTCAACTTATAGTCAAAAGAAAAAAGGATTTCCAACTGAGCTTAGACCGAAAAGCAGAACATTTGCTAGTAACTAAGAGATGTGTAGTATGAAGGCATCTATCTGATCCAGAGAGAGGTTTGTAAGGGTTTTTCTCTGTCTTAGGCAATAACCTAATGGTGCAGATTTTAACAACAAAAAATCTTTAACAAAGAGACACTGGAAGTATGTGGTGGGGGACGTTCTTGGTGTTTGTCTTGAAGTAAAGCATTAAGCAAAGAAATTAAAATTAAAATTAAAATTAAAATTAAAATTAAATTAAATTAAATGCATTATATGTGAATTACTAGTAGCATTGTTTATGCATAAAAAAGTATTTTTATAACACATCAATCACACATATATTTTCTTCAGTTTTTCTAAAATGTGCTTTAAAGAAATTCAGATTTTTTGGATGTGCTACAATAGACTTGAGTTTATTCTTTTCTTGGATTTTCAGATCTCTAAATGCAACCAGTGTCCCCTTAAAGAGAAAACAGTTAGAGGGTTAGGCAGCAGAGAAAAAACTGTGAGATCAACAGGTGCACTAACCAAACCTGTGAGGAGCCCCTGTGAGATGAAGGCTTTACCTTGAAAGCTAAATAGGTTAAAAACAGTTATTCAGGATACCGTCTTCTGTGAAGATTATATCACTAGTAAGTGTAAGGTGAACTGAAGTCTACTGAGAAAGATTCAAAAAGGAAAAGATGGTTACATTTTGGTCTATTATGGCAACTGTGTCTAGGCATCTTAGGCATCTATTTAAGCTTGTCTTTGAGAAGTCCCTCTAGGACTGCATCAACACTCACTAACATTCTTAAATGTATAGCTGTTTCCTACAGATCTGATAATTTGTTCCAGACTTTTTATAAAAATAAGCATTTACTGAGGCTATTTTTTCCCAAAGCTGTTTTTATACACACACACACACACACTGTTAATCATATCTGAGACAACTCAGCAGAGACAACTCTAACACTACTTCCACGTGCCAAGACACATGCCTGGCCACCTCCTGCTCGCTCCTACCTGCCCTCCCCTGCCTGAAGATCACAGTGGGCTGCCTTGCTTCATGGAAAGTCACACCTCAATACAATAACATTTTCTTTTATTCTTGCATTTTCTCAATTCCAGATGCATTCAGTCGTGGGTGAAACAAAGACTTCAGAAAAAGAAACCAGGAACTTTAGCTAGTATTCCTATATTTTCCCCACTAAAAAGGAAGAATACGTTAAAATTACTCTCCATGAATTCCCTATGATATTTGATTTAATCAAATGCCTTCCAGTTGTTGGGTATTTTCTACAACAAGACCAGAATATTTCAATGTAAGCAGAATTCATATTACTATATATATATTTATTATATGTTATGTATTTATTTATTTAATAATTACCCTTCTACTTTTCCTTCCAAAATCTCTATATAACTTTTCCTGTCCAAAATCAAAACAAGAAAATAAAAAAAAAAAAAAAAACAAAATCAAGTATATTTGTGCTGAAGTCACTTTACTTTTTATTTTTGTGCTGTTTACATGTTGTATCTTTCTTTTAAAACTCTTGCTCACTCCTAAAAACTATGTTGTACTCTGGAATAGGTATTTCTGGAGTCTGAAGAGATGAAGTAAAAAGAAAGAATGGAATGATCAGTATCTCATAACAGATGCCTTATGCCTTCTAACTTTTCATGCCACAGTAATATGTCTTTAAAAAAAAAAAATCAATTCTGACATTTTTCTATAACAATTTTAGGTTATCACCAGAGTGGTAATGGAAATTGCTAACACTGCTTCACAACCAGACAGCCTTGCTGAATTAAGTACCCACCACATGTTTTAGTTGTGCATGTATGTATGCAAATGAACCTAATGATGAGGAAGCTGTACCATCTAGGGAAAAATTGGAAAGCACTGGAAATTTCTAAAAATTTGAAAGAAGTAAGTTTCCATATAGCTATGTCTCAGAAGCATTTTACTTCATTTTCTGTTTCACAGCAGTACTCTCTCCCTTCTTTGAATCTGTTAAATACTTCACAAAATTGTTTAGAAGTAAAACATGAGAGGAACTTGATGAAACTGGCAAAAGACCAGTTTAGCACAGAGGGAAGAACAGTCTTTCTACAACAAACCATGAACATCTGGAGCTGGTAGCCAAACAAATGGTCAGAGACAGATAAAACAACAGGTTCAGAAGGATGCTAAACTCACTCATGGGCAACAGATTTAAGAACAGAGTAAAGGCAGTAAGTAAGGAGGTGTCCTGTTATTGACAGTGCAGGTGTTGTCATGAAGGCATCTCTGAGAGGAACCCAGCTGCAGTGCTTTTCCCAAAACACATATTACTGGCCCAGATGGGACGCTGGCCTTTCTCAGGTTCTTAACACATACGCTTTGGCAAAGGAAACCCAAAAACCTCTCTGTCAAAAATACAAAGTAGCCAGGCCCATAAACCCGAAAGCAGTTGTAGCGGGTTTATATGGCAATGTTTTGGTAGCAGGGGGCTGCAGGGGTGGCTTCTCTGAGAAGAACCCAAAAGCTGCCCATGTTAAATAAGGGCCAGTTTCAGCCAGGTACAAAGGGGCCTCCTGCTGCCCAGAGCCAGGCCAATAAGTGATGTTTTTTGCACCTCTGTAAGAGCAGATTTAAGAAAGTAGAAAAAAAAATCTGCTGCCGGACCTGTAGCCCGTGGAGAGGAGCCCATGCAGGAGCAGGGGGTCTGGGGGGAGCTGCCGCCCGTGGGGGACCCGTGCTGGAGCAGTTTGCTCCTGGGGGATGGACCCCGTGGTATGGAGCCATGTGGGAGCAGTTCTTGAAGAGCTGCTGCCTGTGGGCAGCCCCCGCAGGCTCAGTTCGGGAAGGATGGCATCCCTTGGGAGGGACCCCACGTGGAGCGGGGACACAGAGTGACCGTGAAGGAGCGGCAGAGACGAAGCGTTGGGGACTGACCGCAGCCCCTATTCCCTGTTCCCCTGCACCACTCAGGGGGAGGGGGTCAAAGAGGGTGGAGGTGTTTTTTGGTTTCTTTTCTTTGTTTCTCACTTCTCTAGCTTGTTATTAAGAGACAATAAATTTTAGTAACCTCCCTATGCTGAGTCTGTTTTCCCTGTGACAATAATTGTTGAGTGATCTCCCTGCCCTTATCTCAACCCTTGAGCCCTTTGCTTCATATTTTCTCCCCCTTTCACTTTAAGGAGGGGGAGTGAGAGACAGGTTGTGGTGGAGCTCAGCTGCCCACCTGAGTAAAACCACTGCAGCATTTTGCTGAACCTGTAAAAGACTAGCTGATTTCATTTAAAGCCTTTGTTAGGCATTTCCAGTCTCCAAAGGCGGGAGGCAGAATTTCGAGTGGTAGGATAATTCAGGCAATAGAAGACCTGTTATTCTAAAGTCAATACCAAACAACAAAAAAAAAATCGTATTTCAAATTGTGTTTCAAAAAATATTTTCAGAATGTACTGTGAAACAGCCTTCAAAATGGTGGCAAAAAAAGTTTAGCTACTTTGAAATGGTTATTGATGATTTTATGAACAGGGTTATGTAGCAGGCTTCCCTATAATGCCAGAGGAACGGACTTGATGACCCAGAAAGACCGGCACAGACTTCTGGCAATTGAAGTGAGCTTTTTAACAGGGAAAGCAACACTTTTAAGAACAGTCTTTCCATTTAACAAATTATTACCAGCTCTCATAACAAGAGGAGTAAACCTTGAGAATAATCTCTCTCCCACAACAAAGAAACACTAATTGCAACAGTGTAGAAATATTTATTTATTTGTTTCTTTGTTCATTTGCATTGAAAAAAATCCAATGCCCTCTCAATTTCAGATAGACTGGAACTGAATTTCCCTTTCTGATACAATAAAAACTGTTTGAAATTAATATAAAGTATCACAAGAACAAAATAGCCAATCCCTGGCCTCCTCTCGCTCTATTTATTTCTTTATTTACCTATTTATTTACTGCTTTGAGGACTCTCTTGCTCTTCAAAAGAAGAAAACAGAGATCCATATTTGGCAACGTTTATGCAAGACATTCAACATTGCGTATGCACTTAGTCCCACTGAAGTCACAATAAATTCTCAGACATGCATAGAAGGCCACAGCTTTGATTATTTTTCTCTGTATGCTGGTATGCAAATTTCTAATTCTATTTGTAATGCAGGTCTTAAATTTCCATCTGAATAACTGCATTAGTAAAGGAAAACTGACAGTTTAGTCTGAAAGTCAACACTCCCACACTGTTCTGAAATTACTTTAAACCTCTGATTTGCAACAGATTGCAACAATGGGAAAAGAGAGAACAACTGGTCCTTGCTTGTCAGCACTGCTGGCAAAGAAAGCTTCCTCCATAAACACTTGCCCTAACAGAATCACTCTTACAGTTAGGGAAAATTACTTTAGAACCAGAGTTACAGATATTTGGGCTACCATGTGCTATATGGGCTAATTTGGAAGCACTATTAATGCATGGGGGGAAAAATAAATAAATAAACGGAGAGATAGAGAAGAAGAGAATTTGCTCATCATGGATTTTTTACAACTGGAGCCTATATAACCATATTAATTGTGTAATCAGAATTCTGATTATTTTATTCTGGCTTTGGGAAAGTAAAAACACACGGGTATTTAACAAACATATTCCTTATTCCCTCTTGCACCTACAGAGTTAAATGTGGTGATAACTCTAAGAAAAAAGGTAAACATTGCCATTAACAAGCACAGTCAGCTGCCAAATAGCCTGCTTTTTTCATCAAGTAAACAGTCATTTCAACAGGGTGGCCAGACCTGTGCTATGGTTGAGCTCTGATAGCAGGGGGAAAATCCAGCTGTAAACTGCCAGGCAGTATCCGTGTTACAAACATTGAAGCTGTGGTAGGCAAACTCAAACCTGTTCTTCAGCAGAGAGCTTAGGTACACCTGCAGCACAGCCAAGGCAGCGGGGAGCACCGTGGATAGTGGAAAACCCACCTAAGTAGTTGCTGAGAGATGTTTACAAGCCAAACACATCAAGCTGCTCAGTACAATCTACTAAGGGTGGTAAGCTCCAAGGAGCAGTAATCAATAAGATCACTGTCCTTAAAACCGAAGGCAAAGCAGTAATCTTTTCTGCTGGATGCTGCAGGGAGCATTAGAACCAAGCCAGAAAGCATGGCCACACCTGACAAAAAGGTCTGTGCTTCTGCTGCTCTCCTTTTTAGGGGCCAGTCCAAAAGTGTCCAGCAAAGTGCAACATTTTAACGGTGTCATTGGAAGAAAATAGCTCCTGGCCAACAATACAGGTGATTTTCTAAAATACCTTAAATTAAAACCCTGAATCCAGTCTTTCAGACCAACCCTGACTTTGCAGAGGTGAATGAAGCCTCAAGAACCACATTTATCATCCCATGGCACATCAAATTCAGGGAGCAGTTTTTGCTTCCCATTTTTATAGCGTGAGGAATAAATTGTACCGAGGTTTGCAACTCTTTAATTCCAGCAAGTGCTTAGCTATAGGCATATGAAGAAACGCTTGTGGAGAAAACTCTTGACATTGGTCTGACTGTGGCTTCTCAAATTCCTAGAAAAGCTGAAATAACCTTGCTTATAATACCTCACGTGCACTTCACTTTATGGGTTAGGATGTGCATGATTAAGCCAAAGAAATTGTTATCTTCACTTACATTTGTCATTATAACCTCAAACATAAAAAGCAGTCTTCTTTTAAATTACATTGGAATGTTTAAATTTAATCTAATGTTGGGGTTAAAGGGAAATAGATGGGAAGGAAGGAATTACTGTTATCTGGAGGCCAGTGACTCAAGCAGATTTCTTAACTGGTCTCAGAAGAGTAGTCTCAAACTGGGAATTACTGTTTTCATGTACTCAGCTGGCACTGAATGCAGTGGGCGTTGAGACCAATGGGAGATAACTAAGGGTATATCTCCATTAGCATCTTAGTTCAAGTCAAAAATGCATTTCTGAAGTGACTCCAGGTTGTTCTCACTTGCCACACTTCATTTGACATCTCAAGCACATGAACACCATTTCTTCTGAATGAAACTGAACTGGAAGATGGGCTCCATGATCTCACCTAACAAGAATTTTGTAATCCATTGCCAAAGCAACTTTATTCTAATTTAGTTTTAGTCCATATCTTTATTTTACAAATTTCACTTTAAATATGCATTTTATTTAACATCATAATTAGCATTGTAAATGCATTTTTCCTCTAAAAGATGAAAAATAAATATATATATATTTAAAAAAAAAAAAAGTCCTGTAAAAGTTCCAAAACTTCCAAAACCTGAGGAAGATGGAAATCTGTCTCAGCTTCACCCAATAAACCAGAAAGCTCTCTCACATAGCATATACCCATGCAAGGTCACTGTCAGTTGTTGTGGGAATGTTAACTGATATATTGATTATAATTTTCAAAATGTAATGTGAATTTCCTACAGTATTTGAAAGCTTGGGCTGGACAGTGCACATCAATATAAAACTGACTAGGACTTCATAAAAGGTCAATATTCTTTCCTATTACTGCCCACACACAGATACCTGAGCATTAATGCTGTAAAGGTGTTCTTGTGGTGACCATAAGCCCTGACTTTATTCTAGCTTGCACAAAAGCAATTTCTTGCATACTCTCAATATCTGCTATTATTGGACAAAGTTTTGCTGGCAGTTTCTTGTTTTGCTGGCAGCTTCTCCTTCCCAATGCATCTCTCCACTAAGTTCATTCCTCTGTGGCTGCTGCTTTTCTCTGTCCTTGAAACACTTCACAATGTGCTTGAAGCACCAAATCCTCTCTTACTCAAACAGCTGGGCATTGATTGTTTCAGTATTGAAGTTTTTAAATAATGGACTGCAGGCTCAAAACCCCAGAGACGTCCCAGTCACAAATCTCCTCAGGTTGGACTGACTTGGCTTAGTTTAAACATCAGGTATGTCAAAACGTAGAGGTGGTCCCAGTCAATTCCACTGACACTAGAAATCACGAAAGCACTGTGCAAGGATTAACACAGAGCAGAGTCCTACCCACTGCCTGATTTATCTCTTTTGCCATCTTTCTACCTTCTTTGCTCTGTGCGCCAGCACCTGCTGTACTGCAGAACACACTTCTGTGCCCAAAACCTCTCAGTCCAACGTCCTCAGAAGCTCCAGCTCCACATGGACACTCTGGCGACCTTGTGTGCAGTCTTTTCAGAAAGGGCCACAGCCGTGAGATGGCTTCTGACGTGCTAAGGAGCTGTGCGACCACCTGAGCCGCCAGCAAGGCTGGAGGTGCAGCTCCAGCAGCAGAGCATGCGAGGGGAGCAGCTGCTTATTCGACAGCAGCTGCAGAAGCAATAAATATGGAAAGAGCCAGTCAAGCTGCAAAAGAAGCTTCTGTTGTTTTAGCAGAATGCTGCAAGCTGATCTTCTCCAGTTTAGTGGCATATGCATGTAGTGATAAGGAAAAAATTAAAATAAAATAAAATATAAAATAAAATAAAATAAAATAAAATAAAATAAAATAAAATAAAATAAAACAAATAAAATAAAATAAATAAAATAAAAAGAATATAGAGGGCATGGGAAAGAAATCACTTGAAAATCTCAAGAGGTATTTCATGTTCTGTATGTCTATGTGATCTAAAAACCCTGTCTTTTTAAAGCCTATTCCTAAATGAAGAGCACAGACTATGTTTCCCTTTCTGAGCTGAGTACACACAATGTTCTGCAGCAGGAGTCACACACATTAGTCAAAAAGACAAGATAACTTTGAGCACGGCAA